>NW_005871119.1:3869397-3993945 GCF_000147115.1 Myotis lucifugus | reverse complement strand
AGAGGGGTCGCTCGTTTTACTTCGCCTCATATGTGTTGAGGGGTGTATATTATTTTCACAACGTTGCTTCTTCCACAGAGTGAAAGGATCGGGAGAGAGAGATGCGCAGAAGTCGGTATTTTGTGGAAGAGCCACACTCAAGGGGCCAAAGAGCCGCATGTGGCTCGCGAGCTGCAGTTTGCCGACCAATGGATACCATCATGTAATGGGCTGAATTCGCCGCCCCCCCAAAATATCCAGGTCCTGTTATCTTACATGGCAAAGACTTTGCAGACATGCTTAAGGATTTTGATATGGGGACAGTATCCTGGATTTTGCAGGTCAGACATATCTTAAATGTAATAACAAATGGCCTTTTAAGAGAAAGGTAGAGGGAGCTTTGAATTAAAAAAAAAAAAAAGATGAGAAGGTGGTATGACAAGACAATAAGAGCAGAAATTTAATTATATGCTTTGAAAATGAAAGGGAACATAAGACAAGGAATACAGGAAGCCACTAAAAGCTGAAAAAGATAGAGAAATTGATCCTTCATTCAGAGCCTTCAGAAGGAACTAGCCTGTTGATACCTTGACATTAGCCCAGAAAAAGTGATTTGGGAATTTTGATTTCAGAACTGCAAGTTGTAATTATTTACAGCAGCAATTGGAAACTAATACACCCCACATGGATGCATCTACCGATGTTCAGGAGTCCTGATTCTCTCACCTAATTCCTAGAAGACAGGAGACCTGGTTTAATATTTTTCTGACACTATACTTAGAATTATTTTTATGATTTATATATCCATGGACACTGAACTATCTTCCTGACTCTTCCCAAAAGTTGACCTCTTATTTCCTTGTCCACCTCACCCTCATTGATTCTTCCCTCTATGCTAGCTCAGCAAATGATTCATTATTCCCCGTCACTCCAACAACTGGAACTCTCTCACCATCCATAATCTCAATTTCTAGGATCTCATTCTAGACCACCACCTTCTAACTTTCCATCTCATTCCTTGCTCACACCTCAACAATCCTTTGATGCACTGTAATTTCTAATCCATTAGGCTAACCTTTTATTTTTTTACTTCTCCCAGATTCTCCATTTCTCCTTACCTGGTTGAGATTCCAAGATCATTTATTATAATAAGTCCCCCATATATATTCCCCATCCCCTTGCCACATTCTCCCTCCACCATACTCTCTTGGTGAAAATCCTAACCCAGTTAAGTCAAATCTCTGACCATGCATGACTTTCTGCAGTCTGCAGTGGCATATGAGCAGCCGAATAAAGCTGGAGGAATAGACACAAAACTTTGCTGACTGCTCTCAATTTTAATTCATAACCACTATCCCCAAGTGAGCCTCTAGGGTTAGCTGAAATTCTATTTCCTTTTATTTTAATCATCCTTTTTCCTTTTCCCCTGTATAGCTTAATGCACTATTTTAGTGTATTGAATCCTATAAGGGCAGGAGATCTGTCTGTTTTGCTTACCATTGCATCCACGGAAATTAAAATAATGTCTGGTACATAATACATATATTTACAATTTGTTCAATTCATTTTATAACCCCCTTTGTCTCAAATTCCAACAGTTTATATGCCCTCTTAATTTTCAGGTGATGATTTTGCTTATTTTACCAAGAAAATAAAAAGCAATCAGAAAAGAAGGCCCACACACACATAATTAAATTATTTTTTACAAATTATTTTTCACAAAGATGCAGAGATAATCTACTGGGGAAAAGAGGTTGTCTTTAAAAAATGGTGGTGATGAAAAAACTGGTCATGCATATACAAAGATAAAAGGAAGAAAGAAAAAACCCAACATACATCACATCATAAAAATATTAACACAAAATGGATCACAGACCCAATGAACATTTGAAACAAAAGGTCTAGAATAAAATATGAGGGAAAAGTATTTTGACTGGTTGATTCTTATATGTGCCCTGACCGAGGATCAAACCCACAACCTTGGCGTATCTAACTAGCTGAGCTACCCGGCCAGACAAAAATGTATTTTGATAACTGGGTTAAGATTTCTTAGGTATAGCACCAAAACTATAATCCATAAAGAAAAAATAATTAAATTGGATTTCATCAAAATCAAAAACTTTTGCTTTGGGAAGATTCTGTTAAAAGAATGAAAAGACAAGCCACAGACTGGAGAAACTATTTCCAAATCATATTTCTGACAAAGGAATTGTATCTAGAATATATAAAGAACTTTAAAAACTCAACTATAGGCATGGCTGGCATGGCTTAGTGGTTGAGCATTGACCTATGAACCAGGTGGTCATGGGTTCACTTCCTAGTCAGGGCACATGCCCAGGTTGCAGGCTTGATACCCAATAGGGGGTGTGCAAGAGGCAGCTAATTGATGTTTCTCTCTCATCAATGTTTTTATCTCCCTCTCCCTTCCTTTCTGAAATCAATAAAAATATTAAAAAAAAACAAAACCCTCAACGATAGGAAAAGATACAAACCAATTTTTAAATGAGCAAAATAGCCTAATAGAGACTTCATCTAAGAATACAGATGTAAGTAAGCATATTGAAAGATGTTTACCATCATTAGATATTAGAGGAATACAAATTAAAACACTATGGGAAATTTCTGCATAGGAATGACTAAAAAAAACTGACAAGATGATGAGATATGAAGCTACTGAAGTGCTCATCCATTGTGTTTTTACTTTGGGAAACCATTTGGCAGTTTCTTATTAAGTTAAACATATACCTACCATAAGGCCCAGCAATCTCATGCCTAGGTATTTATCCAAAAGAAATGAAAACATGTGAACATACAAAAATCTGTATACAGCTGTTTACAGAAATTTTATTTGTAATTAACAAAAAGTGGAACAACCTAGACATCCTTCAGCCCACGAAAGGATAAGCAAACTGTACATTCATACAATGGAACACAACTCAGCAATAAAAAGGAACAAATTATTGATACATGCTATAAAACAGATGACTATACCAGGCATTTTTCTAAGTGTAAGGAGTTTGATCCCCCCCAAGAAAATTACAAATTGTGCAATTCCAGTTTTATGACATCTTGGAAAAGGCAATACCATAGGAAAGGAGAGCAGATTAGTGACTGCCAGCATTGCAGGTGGGAGAGAGGTGACTGCAGAGAATTTTTGGAGTGTATCCGTGTGGTAATAATAGTCACAAGACTTTATGCATTTGTTAAAGCCTTAGCATGATACATCACAAGGAGTGAATTTTAATGTATGTACATTTAAAAAGAAAGTCTTTCTCCCCATTCCTGGTGTCCCATTCTTTAGGAGGGGTCCCTCCACAACATCCTCATGGGGCCCTGCATTACAGCCTGTAGGAAAGTAATGAACCATTTACACAACCAACCAAGTCCCCTGGGATGCCTGGTGCCTTGGTCCCATCTGAGAAGTGGGATCTGAGGAGTTGTTGTGCTTGAAGCACTCCAAGGTATAGTTTTTCCTTTAAATCTCATGTGTTCTTCAAAGGAAAACAAGAACAGTGAGAAGAGAGTGTTACGTTAAGAATACCTAATATTTCAAGCATCAATGTCTGTTCTTATTAACCGCTATTTGTACCTTTGTGTTCATCGTTCTCTCTTTCACAGCAGGTATATGTATGTGTGTGGGAATATGCACACTCCTGTTCTTTCCTATATTTTCATTCTTTTTTCCTTTTCTCTTTTCCCATGACCTAGTCAGCTAATTTCAGAAATAGGGGTGCATTTTTTTTTCTACAGGCAAGGACTGTGATTCCTGCTATCTCACACAACACCACCCCCTTGGGATGAGACAGAAACCCCAATGCTCCTGAATTAAATGAATCCTACACAGCCCAGCGTCCTTGGGAAAGGAATTACTTTCTCTGACTGAGGTGATTCCACAGATAAAGTACTTAATCCTTTCACAGCAAATTAGAGTCTTAGAAATAAAATTATTCTCAAACATCCCCATTAAATTATCAAAAAAGAAACTAGTCATTTTGCCAAAGGATATATATCAAGTAATATTTTTAGTCACTGAGTAGAACTGAAGATTATTTATTAAAAGAATTATGGTTAATAAATGTCATATTGTACTATTTAAAAAGGACTAATTACCTCAAAGGGCTGACAAAGTCTAGCAAGTACAGCAGCATGCTTTCTAATTAAAACAAAGACCACTAGTTTTGACACTCTCTGCTAAAGTACTAATTAATGCAGTATTTGTGCAACAGTAAAGAAACACTCCACCAAAAAAACTTTCTATTTTTATATATGTGTAATAAAATTGCCATGGTTTACTATTTATATGTTATTAATAAAAATAGTACTGAGAAAAGCCTGTTCTCAGCATGACTTATATTAGAAAGTGTGACAGACAAGAATGCCCTGACCTTCCTTGCACGTAAATGTATTTACTTACATGTGGGGTTTTTTTCTTTTAAATCTTTATAAGGCCTTTTCTACCACATGCCAGGTACCCATATGCATACAACCCCTCATGATATCCTATGAAACAGGCTTATGATTTCCATGTTATTGATGAGAATAATGAAACTTGCAACATGGACATAACTTGCTGAAGGTCTCACATATAGTAGGTGGCAGAACTGGGACTAACACCCAGATCTTCTGAATCCAAATCCCAAGTTTGTTCCACAAGCGTATTATCCAATCATATGCATTTTGTTTTGTAAAATGATGAGGAAGAGAAAATGGTCTTTGGTAAAGCCAAAAATAGAGGTAAGCTGAGTTGAATGTGTCTCTCATTTTCCTGTCTGCCCTGAACACCCCTTTTCTAACCATTTCGTTTGGCATTGCAGAATATTATCATCGCCCAGGAAAATTCAGGGAAGCTGAAGGTGAGCAATGAAGAGTCTTCTATCCCATTAAATACTCTCACAGTTACTCCACTTGACTGACAGATATAAAGAGGCTTCTCCGTGACATTCATCACACTGCCCAGGACTGCTCCAAGCCTAATCTCAGTGACAAATGCTTGAAGTTAATCATCCATTTGCCTCCATTTTTCCTTTGAAGACATTGATCAAGCTGTGTTGACAGAGCCATGATGAAATATCAGGGTCTAGGAAATGCTGAGCTGGCTTTGAATCTACCATTATTTGAGCACAAGGCAACAGCTTGAGAGACATCTGTCATTTTCTTTTGCATTAACTGTCCTCTTCAATTTTAGGCTACATGTGTTTTGGTCAGAACTGTAGATTCTATAAATGTTCCAGATGCTTATTATGAAGTTAATGAATGGCAGTAGGCAAAAATAGACTTGTATGCTAACAACGATATCATTTAAATAACTCAAGGTCAAAGAACCATAGAACTGTAGGACTTGGGAGATAGAAACTCATTCATGCTCAGTCACCTAAACAATGAAACAGAACTCCTTTAAACTTCTTTACGTGCTATGACACTTCCTATTGAATAGAAAGCATCACAACGATTATTCTCCATATATTTTGATAGTTTGAGTTTCAAATGCTTTTTAAGTCAGATTTTTCTATTCTCTTAAACTAACAACTATTTCCCTCGCCTATAAATATGAGGAAGTACATGTGGTCGTACAGACTGTATGGAGAACTGAGTCATGCCATTAAGTCAGCATAGTTAGAATGTGGAATAATTCACACTGGACTCAGAGAAAAGAGAGCCCTACAAATTACATACATGAAAAAGACAAATGCCAGGAGTCGGCTGGGTGCTCACTCGGTGCTGGCTCTCCTCAACTCTCAAATGTATAATTTTTCAATTTAGTCAGGTAAATTCTTTAGAATGTGAAAATTGTATTATCAATATTTCTAATGGCCTAAGAGTAAATTGAAAAAAGGTAGTTATCCATACAGTAGCAGGATTATAATACTTATATGCTCTGGAGAGTCCCAGATGCTAGCAGTTGGGGGCATGTAGTCTTAGGAAGAAAAGGAAAAGGAGAAAAATATCCTGACCATTTGTGTTCATGTTACATTTCTAGTTTTTAAAAAAATTGTAGCAAGCAATTTGTATTTCTCTCAATGCCTTTCTTCATATATCTCACTAACCTCTTTCCAATTGTCCTGTGTCATCATATTCCTCTCACATGAGCCCACTCCCAAACTATTTAATGATGAAAATAATTGTCATGATCTGGCTCCCAATAGACATTCAATATTATGCAAGAAGAATTTGTGGTTGTTTGTTAATACAGAAAAATCTGTCCCACTCTAACCACTACCTTGACTGATTTTAGGCCATGTTTCTCCCAAGTACAATGAGCAGACTCACCATAGTAGCTAAAAGTTCAGACAGTGGCTGTCATTTTCACCCGGGAAATAAGAAATGTTAGTAAGTATTTATGTATGTATCTAAGTCAGGTTGAAAGCGGTAGATGAAGTAGATGCTGACATGTAGTTTACCACTTAAAAATAGTTCTATAAATGTTGTCTATTATTATTTTATCATTATCGTTAATTTAAAAGAACACTATTAAAGAGTCTTAAGAAAGAATGTGACAATGTCCAATTGTTATTTTTAAAATACTATATGAAGAATGGAACAATGGGCACTTACCATTGTGCTTTTAAAAATTCATTTAGAATAAAGTAATGTGCTAGCACATTCAAGAAAATTGAAAAAGAGAAGAATAATGAGAATGTATTTGTCTTACATGGTATTAAAATTATGCTCAAATTTTAGAAAGATACACATACTCATATATTTTCTATTTTTGTTTTAAAACAAATTATACTTGGCTTATGTTACTCAATATTTCTTAGAGACAATTTCATCTTAATATATAACTCTACCTGACTCTTTTACCTAGTATATAATGAATTTAATCACCTTTTACAATAAATTTATTAAAAGATTTAAATAAGCCTGCAGAATTATTATGCTATTATACTAGACCAAAAACTAAAAACAATTTTGCCTCTCGGATGGTGTGACTGACTCCTGTCCAGACCAGCCCTCTGGTTCACACTAATAATAATTACTGTATAAACTCTGAGCAAAATGCAAAATACAATTACCTAAGGATTCTAAAGAATAACCAAAGCATGTATACCTTGGAAGGCAGTCAACTGGAGAATCAACCAGAATTTCCCTCCTCCCTTTCTTATGTCTGTAGGAGCAGAAAACTTTTCTCTTCTTCCCTTCTAGGTTCTTAGTTGGTCTGATAATTAAATTGACAGAAGACAGATTAACAGGAGAAAAACAAATTGAATTTTGTGAGTACAGGAGTCCCACAAAGACATAAGAAGCTCCCCAGGAGTCAGGTAATTGAGGTTCAGATACCACCCCGAGCTAAGGAGAAGCAGGTCTCAAAGGGAGGAATACAAACCACAGGAAAGTGAGAAGAGTAGATGTTTGGTAAACAAATGTGTGCTGGGCCCTGCAGGTAAGTCTTTGGATATAAAGAGTTATCTTCGGCATTAGCTCTCTTCCTGGTACGGTCCCCCATCTAAATTCCTTTAGGCAGTTAAGGGAGAGGCAAAGAGCTTTTCCTCAGTCTGTTGAGTTTTAATTGCTTTGGACTCAAAACAATCCAGTGCCAAAGTGGCATATTTTTGGGGTGGTGTTTTCTGCTCCTCTTCATGGATTTGCGCTGAAGGTGGGAGGGGCAGTGCAGACCATTAAATTGGGGTTGGGGGGTGGGCTGGGAGGGAATGACATATTTGTCCACCATAGAAACAAAATAAAGACATTTTCAGAAATATAAATTGTCTTCAGCAGACCTGCAGTGCAATAAATGGTAAAGGGGGCTATCAAGATAGCAACATGCCTGGCTCCTGAAGTTACATCCTCACACAGATGTACCAAATGTACAGTTCCACACGAAGCAATTCCCTATGAAAGAAATACAGAAACCAGCTCAGTGACTCCGGCACATCAGGAGACTCAGAAAAGACCCACCTTAAAACTGGTAGGGAAGGCTGAGTCACCATCACCACAAACCCTACCCCTTGCACAGTGCCATACAGTTGGCAGGACACCTTCAATGCCCAGCTCCTTCTTGAGGAGTGCAGGGTTGGACCACATATCTGGTGCCCCAACTTCTGGGGCTACCACTGGAGGGGTGAACCCCAAATCACCTAGTTCTGAAAGCCAACAGGACTTGTGTTCAAGAGTCATACAAGACTACAATAGACAAAGGAACTGTACTTAACGGTGGGTGAGCACTTGCACAGGCTCCCCTCCTCCCCCTCGCCACCCCCCTCCGGGGACTCAGTGCAGAGGAAGAGGCACAAACCCCATCTCCCAGTCCTTCCTGATAATCCAGCTTCTATTTAGTGTACATCTTAGTGCTAACCACAAACCTTCTCAGAACCTGAAAGAGACAGTGGGCAATCTTCTCATCCCGCTTGGTCCAATAACAAAAACAAGTATTGAGCACCTCTGTGGAGGAAGCTTGTCTACACATCTAGCACCCCAACTCCCATGGTTGCCATCCAAAGAGCAGGTTTCCAAATCACATATGCCTAGTTCTGACATATAATGGGGCTTGAATTCATGAGTTCCATAGGACTATCAATAGCAAGAAAAGAAGGAGCTTTTAAATGGGTATAGGAATACCCACCCACCCCTCAACACACAGATGGCTATAAACCCAGGCTCAGTGCAGAGAGAGCAGGCAAAATCTCCCATTTCCCAGTTTTTCTCTGAAAGAGGTTCGATTGCATATTTCCCAGCTGCTGCTAATTAGCCCGCACCTAGGTGCTGACTGTGATCCACACTGACAGGTCTTGGTATACCTTCAAGTACTGGGAGCCACTGAAAAACAGAGATGATGGCCCAGACAATCACAAATGTTTGGGAAGTAACTAGGAACTTAGACTGGGCTGATTGATGAGGCTTATTTCCTACAAGAAATCAGTTTCTCAAAACTGGGAGAGGTGGCTGATGTATTAAATGCACAGAAACCAGCACAGAGCGTCAAGGAATATGTTCCAAACAAAAAGAACAAGGTAAATCTCCAGGAATCCACCTTAAATAAATGGAGATAATGATTTACCCAAGAGAGTTCAAAATAAAGGTATTTTTTCTAATTTGTCTTGTGATTAGATAAGCATCAATGAAGAAATCACAAGATAAATTAGAAAATATTTTTAATTGAACAATAATGAAAATACAGCATGTCAATTTGTGGGATTAATCTAGAGCATTGTGTAGAATGCTAATTTTAGAAAAAATTTGAGAAGTTTCTAAGATAAGAATCCACCATAAGAATCTATGAAAAGAAGAATAAAGTGAATCCAAAATAAGTAGAGAAGGAAATGATAAAGATACAAGCAAAAATTGCTAAAACAGACAACAGACAATAGAAAAAAATTAAAAGCAAAAATCTAGTTCTTTGCAAAGATCAACAAAATTGATCAACTTTTATATGGTCAGCCAAATTCTAATACCAAACCTGATGAAGACTTCACACACACACACACACACACACACACACACAGTATAAACCAATATCTTTTCTAAACATAGAAGCAAAAATCCTTAAGTAAATATTAGCAAATCCAACCCATCACTACATGCAAATATAAAAAACATAATCAAGTAGGGTTTACGCCAGGAACGCAAAGTTGGCTCAACATTAGAAAACTAATCAGTGTAATGCATCAGATTAAGAGACTAAAGAAAAATAGCATAACAATTTCAACAGATGAAAGTTTATAAAATTCAATACCAAATCATAATTTAAAAGCAAAAAAACAAAACAAAACCCACAACTCTCAACAAACTAAAAATAGCAGGAAACTTTCTCATTCTTATAGAGGGCATACGAAACATCTACAACTAACAAAACATTTAATGGTGAAAGATAGTTTTCCCCCATGTCTTTTATATGAGAAAAGGTAAAAATTCTCACATTCACCGTTTCTTGTAAAATTGTACTTTATGTCCTAGAAATTTCATTAAAGAAAAGACACAATCAACAAACAGGAAAAATAATACTGCCCCTATGATTGTATATGTACAAGAACCCAAAAGCCATATAAAAATAATTATTAAAATTAATAAGTTAGTTATGGAAAATGCAAGATATAATGTTAACATAAAATATCAACTGTATTTTTATACACTGGCAGTAAAAAGAATGCCAATCAGCTTCATCTGCAATAACATCTAAATCATAAAATACCTAGGAATAAGTATAATAAAAGAATCCCCAAAATATACTACAGGGAAAACTGCAAAACATTATGGAGAAAAGTTTCAAAAGATCAAAATAAATGAAGAGATACATCATGTTCCTGGGTTGAAAGACTCAATATATGTCAATTCTTCTCAAATTTTTCTATAGACTCAATGCATTCCCAATAAATTATTCCAGCATGCATTTTGTAGAATTAGCAACATGATTTTAAAATTTGTATGGAAATATTTAAGTCCTAGCCAAAGAATGTTTTAAAGGAAAAACAAAGTTGGACCACACACCCAACATGATTTTAAGTCACAGTTATCAAACAAATTGATGGTAAAGGGGTAGGCATAAAGATCAGTGGAACATAACAGAGAGTTGAGAAATAAGGTCAGTTGATTTTCTAAAAAGGTACCAAGTCAATTCAAAGGTGAAGGAAAATACTATTAGTTTTCCTCAAATGTCTAGTGATCCTTGGTTAGTGGTTCATATTTACAATGAAGGACTATGTTAATTGGCATAGTTGTCTTCCATACTTGTAATGTTCTGGGTGTTCAACAGGCCTCCTCTGAATGGAGGGATGAATACTGTCTGCATATCTAAGTTAAGTATGCCTATAGAAGAGCATGGGGAATGCAGATAGGTAAGGTCTAGATTAACACCTGTAAGTTCTAAAATAAAGAGGTCTTTCCTATGGGTAGGCATGGAGAGCCATTTAAACTGTTTCCCTGATAAGATGTTTATTTCTTTCTACTTATCTCTCTCAGACCAAAACATTCACTCTAGGTGCTCATTCCAGAAACATTAATTCATTTACGGAAAATGCCAAGGGATGAGAGTGCAAACACACAAGCAACTTTTTACGTTGCTAACTTCTCCATACATAGCACTTGCCTTTGTACATGTTTACTATAAGTTGCAATGTTCTTGGAATTGCTTCTCCTTCTGCAATAATTTTCCCAATTGTTTAGGGCTCTGTTGTTCTCTCCTCTTGTTTCTCTGAGATCACAATGCCATCTGCTTTCTTATTTTCAGGAATTCCTACCAATATCTTGTTTGCTGCTACAGGCTAAAGTAAAAAAAATTTTTTCTTCAAGTTTAAGGATTTTAGGTGAAGAGGGGTGCAAACATCTCATCTCAGTCACCATACCGATACAATTATTTAATGAACAATTTTCAAGGCTTATAAGATACTAGAGGCCTAGTGTACGAAAATTCGTGCACTCGTGTGTGTGTGTGGAGGGGGGGGGGTCCCTCAGCCCAGCCTGTGCCTTCTCACAGTCTGGGAGCCTTCAGGGAATGTCCAACTGGGGAGAGGGCCTAAGCCACAGTCTAGCCCAGGGGTGGGCAAACTTTTTGACTCGAGGGCCACAATGGGTTCTTAAACTGGACCGGAGGGCCGGAACAAAAGCATGGATGGAGTGTTTGTGTGAACTAATATAAATTCAAAGTAAACATCATTACATAAAAGGGTACAGTCTTTTTTTTTTTAGTTTTATTCATTTCAAACGGGCCGGATCCGGCCCGCGGGCCGTAGTTTGCCCACGGCTGGTCTAGCCTCCCTCTGCAGGAGACAACCAGCAGACCAGACCGATCTGGGGACAGCCTCCCCGCCGCTGCCACTCTCCCCCCATCACTGTCCCTTCCCTCTGCCTGCTGGCACATGCCTTGGCTGACCTGGCACTGCCAGCTCACCGGCCCCATCCCCTGCTGACCAGTTGTTCCACTGTTTGGTCGATTAGCATATTAGGCTTTTATTATATAGGATAGTGAAATGTGTACTTTCATTCAATATTGTTAGACAGGAAAAAAAAATGAACACTCTCTAGAAATTGTTGCAAAAAATAAATGAGGCATACAAATCTGCAATTTTATAATATATGTAAATGCATTTTAAACATCTATACACTGTAAGTGCATTAAAATAAATTTTAAATATTTCTTTATAGGATTTTATGCAAAAAAATCAGACCCTTAAGGAAGGCTATTTACTCAAGCATTATTGATGAATGTCAAAAAAATTGAAAGGTACATATAAGATACCTAGCATAAGAGAGATGATTAAATACTGAGACACATCTACATGTCAAAATATTATACAGAAATAAAAATTTAAAAATCATTTCATATTATGAAAAATTTCATAACATAACTGACAATAATCTGAAATGTTATATATAATACTGTCTCAATATTTTCATATATTTAATTGTGTCTACATATTCTTAAAGAACCTGAAGGAAATATATTAAAATGTAATTAATACCTGCTTATTGAATTACTTTAACTTAATCATTGAATATTATTTTTCTTCTAAGAAACTTTTTTTTTTTAATTTCCCAACTTTCTAACATAAGCACAAATTATAACTAGAAATAACACAAGCATAAAAAATAACCTTTAAAAAGGTTAGTTTATTTTTAATAATTGGTCAAAAAAGTTAATTCCCCTTGCTTCTAGTTCATCAAGGTCTGGGCTCTATTTATTGGTTTACCTATAACAAAAGCTATTCAGTCTCTCATGGTCAAAATTTTATTTTCAAAGTAATTTCTGCTTAGTTCTCTTTTGTCATGATGATGCCTATTATTATCTCTGTATGGGGACTCCTTCAAAATTTTCCTCATGCTACCCAGAAGGATTAATACAAAGCAATTACACAAATGTAGCATAAGAATAACTGAGACGTCTGAATAAAATAATTTTGCAGCCTGCTCTTCAACCTCTAGCTTTACTAATGAGCTTTTGAAAACTTAACACTGAAAAGCTTTAAAATTGTGGTTCTTTGTGGCTTCTCTGGTCTGTCGTGAATGATTAAGTGGCTTATTAAGACAATTAAGTTTGGACCTCTAATCGTTTTACAGCAACACAATATCCTGTTAGACATCCCTGAATCTTGTGGGACATTTTTATTCAAAGTTCAGGGAAACTACAATAATGAAAACCAAGAAGCTGTTGTACTTAATTATCAAGGATCAGCTCATTTTAAGCAGCACTCTTTTCTTCTCCTTCCCACCCTCCTTCTCTCTGCTATTGGAATCTCAATGTGGGCAAAAATTGTGGTAAGAAGAACTCGGCTCTCTCTCTCTCTCTCTCTCTCTCTCTCTCTCTCTCTCTCTCTCTCTCTCATTAAGTTAAACATGATAGGGTTTCCTCCTCAGCCCTTCCTGTATCTGGCTAACTTACTCTCCAACAGGTTTCAACTTAAACGTCGCTCCGACTCCTGAGGAGATGTCTCTCAAGCCCCAGTCTGTTTTACAGTCACACTTAAGTAGTCCTTTGTTTGATTATGTGCACAATGACTGTCTTCCCGCCATACTGTGGTTTTATGAGAGCAGGAACCCTACCTGCCTTGTACTCCATCATACTTCCAGTCCTTAGCTCAGTGTTTGAGGAGCATGATAAACATTGCATGAATGGGTTAATTATAAATCATCTCTTCTCTCTTATCCAAGTTTAGTCAAATGTAGGGACATTTTATAAAAACAGGTTTTATTCAATCTTTAACTTTTGGATATTTTACAAAAATTTCAATTCTGTATGCGAGGCTGAGTAACACAATTGGAAGAGCACTGGATTCATGTTTTGAGGCATAGCAGCTTGCGAAGTCACTTTTTAGTCATGTGATCTTGGCTACTCGATGAAATGATATGAGCCACAATTTCCTAATCTACAAATTGAAAATAATGATACTTCCCCTGCATGCTTCACATAGTTATTGAAAGGATCAAGAGGAAATGTGAAATTAATTTACAAACTCTAAAACACGAACCTAAAGTAAGAGGCTGTCATTCTAGCAGCTTTTATATATGGAGGCTCTTAACTTTTATTGATTGCCTCTCAACACATATACAAAAGAAATACTTTTAGGTGAAAATAAAACCATGATAGTACTCTGATATAGCTCATTTCATTATTATATCACTGAATAAACCAGTGACTCATCACCTAGATAAGAATTTATTACAGCAAAAGCATAATATGACAGAGTTTAGACCAAATTTTGAGTAATGCTTCTCAAGCCAGAAAAGTTCCACTGTGTTTTTATAGGAATAAGTTTCAAAAGAAATACTGAAATTGAGCCTTACCAGGTGAGAAGCATCTCTTTCTTTCTCTCTCTCTCTCTCTCTCTCTCTCTCTCTCTCTCTCTCACCTCTGAGATCTCAGAATCACATTTATGGTTATAAAATAATCAAGTAACAGATTCTGGCCATCACACATTTAAGCTTAAAACCTAAATGTCAGCCACAGCTAACATCATACTCAGAGAAAAAAGGGTTAAAGCTTTCTCTCTCAGATCAGAAACAAAACAAAGGTTGTCCACCTTACCACTCCTACTCAACATAGCACTTCGAGTCCTATCTGGAACAATCAGGCAAGAAAAATAAATAAAAGGCTCCCAACTCAAAAAGGAAGAAGTAAAATAGTCTCTGTTTACCGATCACTTGATCTAATATATAGAAAACCCTAAAGACTCCATGAAAAAACGATTAGAACTAGTTAATTCAGTAAAGTTGAAGGATACAAAATCAGTTGCATTTTATACACTGTCAACAAACTATCTAAAAAAGAAATAAAGAAAACATTATTATTCAGAATAGCATTAAACATAAAATACTTAGGAATAAATTTAACCGAAGAGGTGAAAATCTATACACTGAAAACTAAAACACTGATGAAAGAATTGAAGAAGACACAAATAAACAGAATGACCGCTAGTGTTCATATTAATAGATTGGGAGAATTAATAATGTCAAAATGACCATACTACTGAAAGCCATATATTGATTCAATGCAATTATCAAAATTTGGTGGCATTATTGGCAGAAATAGAAATAAAAAATCCTAAAATTTGTACGGAATCACAAAAGACCCCTAGTAGCCAAAGCAATTTTGAGAAAAATGCTGGAGTCATCACACTTCCTGCTTTCAAACTATACTACAAAATGACAGTAATTAAAACAGTATGGTACTGGCATAAAAACAGACACATAGACCAATGGAACATAATAGAAAGCCCAGAAATAAACTCATGCATATACAGTCAACTAATGTTTGACAAGAGAACCAAGAACACTCAATGGGGGAAAAGATAATCTCTTCAAATTGATGAGATAACAAGTGCTAGTGAGGATCTGGAGAAAAGGGAAGCCTCATGTGGTAGAAAAAATTAAAAAAGAACTACCATACAATCTAGCCATCCCACTTCTGGGTGTATTTCCAGATAAAATCAAGTCGGGATCTTGAAGAGATATATGTGCCCCCAATGTTCATTGCAGCACTATTGACAATAACCAAGACATGAAAATAACCTAAGTATCCATCTACTGATGAACATATAAAGAAAATGTGATACACACACTATGGAATAGTATTCAGCCATTTAAAAGAAGGAAATCTTGCCTGACCAGTGTGGCTCGGTGGCTGAGCATCGACCTATGAACCAGGAGGTTACAGTTCAATTCCTGGTCAGGGCACATGTCTGGGTTGTGGGCTCAATCCCCAGTGTGGGGTATGCAGAAGGCAGCCAATCAATGATTCTCTCTCATCACTGATGTTTCTATCTCTCTCTCCCTCTCTCTTCCTCTCTGAAATCAATTTTTTCAAAAAAAAAAAAAGAAATCTTATCAGTTGCAAGAACATGGGTGAATTTTGAAGGTATTATGCTAAGTGAAATAAGTCAGACTGAGAAGGACAAAAACTGTATGATCTCGGTTATATGTGGAATCTAAAGAAACCAAATCCATAGAAACAAAGAGTATATTGGTGGTTAACAGGGGCAGGAGAATGGGAGAGGGGAGGAAATGGGGAAAGGTAGCCAAATAGTGTAAGTTTCCAGTTATAAGGTGAATAAGTTTTGAAAATCTAATGTACAGTATGTTGACTATAATTAACAGTACTGTGTTGTATAGTTGAAAGTTGCTAAGAGAGTAAATGTTAAATGTTGTCACACACCACACACACACACAATGGTAATTATGTAAGGTAATAGATGTGTTAACTAACCTTATTGTGGTAATTATCTTACCAATATATGTATATCAAATCATTGTGTTACACTCATTAAACTTGCACAATGTTATATGTAAGTTATATCTCAATAAAGCTGAGGGGGCCCTAAATGTCAGCACATTGAGAGTCAACCCATCTTTCCTAGGATGGACTTCATTCACTTAGTAGTCAGAAGATCATGTGTTAAATTGTGATTCCAATTTATAAATAGCAATATGGTTGTCCTACCTTCTTAAACACACCAGAATAACCAGCTCTCACTCTCAAAGGCAGACCTTTAAGGAAAGTAAAACTTTAATGGGAATGGTCCTTGGTGAGAACAGAATCACAACAAAAATATGATATATAATTCAAGTAATGGTCTGAAGCATGGATCTCCACCATAAAGTCAATATGTTCTTTCTATGTTAAGAATGGACACAGCCAATGTTTGCTCCTCTGGGTCAACTTTTCCTGACTTTATTGCTAAATAATGTCCCCATTGACTATTATTTTCCCTTAGATTTTTTAAAATGTAATTCAGTCAAGTCTTGCTCTGACACTGCCAGTAAATCTAGTTTTTCCCAGATGTCTACATATATCTGCTCTGATTCAGTATCTATTAATTTTATAATTTAATTCTCAAAGGACCATTTAATTACCCATATTTGCAAGTTCTTAGGGGTACTTCACAGCTGCCTTCCACATACCACTTTTATAAAAACAAAGGGAAAAAACACACATTAGCCAGATATGAGCTGAGTTTTCTATTTCTCAAAAGACATTGAATTATTAATCCAGAATTCAAATATAGAAAATAAAACAAAACATTTAAACTAATTTCTGGTCAAAATTTTGTTCACAACAGACTAGTGAAGATTTCAAAGAATTTTTCATATGACCTATTTTGACAAATGTTTCAACCAGATCTTAAGGAACATGTAATAGCTTTTCATTTGAGGCATTAATGTATGTAATGAAGTAACAAAAAAAAATCAATTTCTTACAATTTATTAATCTATGTTAAGAAATTAATTTCTATTTATAATTCACAATTAGTCTTTTTCATTGGTATCAGACTGTACATTTACAAAACATCACCCTTGATAAACTAAGTATCATTAATTTTAATAATAGAAAAATATTAAAAACATACTTGGATTATCAACCACCTCATGACTAGGACTTTTGAGAGAGTCACAAACTGTATTAAAAAAAGAATATAGGTGAGGTCATGTGCTGGGAGTGGCCGGGGAGAGATCACTGGGGGAAAAAGGAGACATATGTAATATTTTAAACAATAAAGAATTTAATTTAAAAAAAAAAGAATATAGGCGACGGTACAACTCAAATATCTAAAAATCTAATGCTGAGATAAGCTGTTAAAATAAAGTCTAGTGACACATAATTCAAGAAAAATGTTTTCATTTTGTTATTAATTTTCACATTTATATTATCTTATTGGATGAGAGGCATTAGAATGTGACATTAATGTAAGTCAGGTTATTACCATGGAAAGTGAATTTGATGTCCATCTTACAATCTCTATTAAAATAAAATTCCTCACATTTTTATAGATAGTTCCAAAGGAGAGTATGGTCTTGTTTCAATAAAATATAAAATAGAAAAGCCACACAACACAGGAGTAAGGTAGGGGTGCTCTTTTTTGCCTCTGTCCTAAGTAATATAGAATTCTAGTAACATTTTAAGTTTTATCACACTCATTGTTGTAATAGGAGCATATGTCCCAGATGATTGCCATCAACATGCTTGCCTTTGAGCTGTTTTAATACAAGCCCATTTCATATTCATTTATGCCCAGACTCATCCCCAAACAGCCTGATGTTTGGCTTTTGTGCCATTTTGGATGTGTCAAAAAAAGCATGCAAACATCCAAAATCTTATACCTTAAGGGAGAGTTACTTTTTAATATCTTTGTAACATAGTTCTTAACCAAAGTGAAATAAAAACTTTCACACATTCAAATCTATGAACTTTTTGGGGGCGGGGGGGGAGTGGAAGTATTTATCAAATAGAAACTCCAAATACCTAGATGTTTTATCCTTAAAATCAAGCATGTTTCTGAACCATTAACCCCACAATCTCTCAGCTTCTGATAATGGAACATAACATTTGCCAGTCATTCAAATTGTCAGTATCATGTATTAAAAAGTCGCATAGATAAATGTCAGATTAGCGCTCTGAGATTCTTGCTTTTATTACTTCAATTAAACTTCTTAAAAATGTTTGTTTTGTGTCTCTGTACTATGATTTAGGACACAAATTAAAGAAATTATAGTCTCTACCCTCATGGAGCTCAAAGACTTTGGGAAATACAGATGCTTATCTACTCAAACGGCTATAATACAAAATATGATGATGATGATTATACTAAATAGCTTTGATTGGATACTTACTAAGACCTAGACACTCCTTTAAGAATTTTGCGTGTATTACCTATTCAATGAAATAAATGTTAATAATCTTATTTTTATAGATACAGAAAGGAACTAAGGAAATCAAGTGATTTGCCAGAGGCCACATAGCAAGTAAGTCTGATCCCTGAGTCTGCTTTCTTTGTCACCACTAAATTGAAACCTCTCTAATATAAGTACCATCAAATGTATAAACTAAATGCCATGGCATCTGGACAAGGTAGTGATATCACTGATAGGAATAGAGATGAAGGAGCTTCTTGGAAGAAGTAATAATAGAGCTGAGTCTGAAATAATGTGCAGCGGCGCTTCATAGGAAAAGTCTAGGAACAATACAATGAAAGGAAACTCAAGAGCAGTCACTCAGCTAAAGAAAAATGCAAGACATGTGAAAGACTAAATATAGAATATGGGTTGGAGGGTTTGAAAGGAAAGTGTAGGACAAAAGTGTAGAGAAAAAAAAATGAACCTGGAAAGGAACGCCATAGAAAATTAGTTTAAGGTCCTGAATTTTGACTATATTAATAGGCAATAGAAAACACTTAAGACTAATGTTTGCAAAAATAGATGCCTCTATGTGTATATGGAGGGGGTAGGAATAATGGATTACAGAGGGAAAACTTTAGAAACAAGGAGATAAGTAAAGAGACAATGCAATAATACAAGATAGGTACTAGTACTCTTAAGAACAGAAGAAAAGTGCATATAAAAAGATACTTCAAATGGGGGGACCCAAGTGATTTCAATGAGAGATTGGATAGAGAAGGAGAGAAAAGACAAGAGTGCCTTTGTACCTTCTCTGTATTATTAATAGGATCATCAACTCAGGGTATGTAGGAGGACTTCCCTTGGGAGACGAGAGCATGAAAGTCAAGAGAAAAGTGGATTTGGGTTTAGATATATTGTTTGATTATTAGCAAGCTTTCCATAAGGAGACGTTTAGTGGCACTTAGTTACAGGAGGAATTATGTCTAACATGGTTAAATCTTGAGAATAGATAACTACCAGAAAATGAGCACAGAATCAGAAGATATCACCAACTCTTGTAGAATGGTTACGCCTTAAGGGGAGATGAAGGGGAGAGAGGCTAGGGTGAAGGCATAGTCAGCAATAGGAGCAAAGTCACTAAGACTCAGCATCACATATATTAAGGGAGGACTTTCTAGAAGAGTATAGTCAAGAAGGTTTAATGATATAGAGAGACTCCATATGAAGATGAAGGAAAATAAGCAAATTAGGAGGAAATGTTTTCATAATGTGACAATGAAAACAATGGAAAGCATTGGTTCAGTAGGGTAGTAAGGGCTGAAGTCAAGCTAGAAACGACCTCCATGAGTTGTGAGGAAACAATGAGGTCACTTCACTTGATCACTCCTTCCCACTGAAATGGTTTCAATGAGCACCAGTGTCTATTGGTCCATTCAAAGGTTTGTTTGTCTTCCTACTTGGTCTGGACCCAAAGTCCAGTCACTATAACTGTTTGCAGTCACACCTGAGATTTTGACGCTCTTACCTGGTCCCCACAGTCCTGCATCAAATCCTGCCTTTGCTCATCTAAAATCCTGGGAAGATTATTTTCTCCACTCCAGCCTCCAGATTGTCAGAAGTAACAGAGAAAGCTATTTTACCATGCAAGTGGATCCTTTCAAAGTGTATGTTTTAGCAAAAACGGTCATAAATTCTATCCTGTTTACTTATCCCTAACTGAACATAAATCATTACATGGCCACCTTCTTAACTTAAAACAAATATACCTAAGCTTTAGTTTCCTCATTCTAAGTTGGCCATAGTAACAGTTTTCTCACAAGTGACTGTATATATTACACTTAGTTTATATAAATTGCTTTCCTTAGTTTATAACACAATAGGTAGTCAATAGCTGTAATTAAAACTACCAATATTAGGTAGAACATTCACTATAGTGTATGTTCTAAATCTTTTTATTCTCTTAATGTACTCCTCCTTTGTTCTCATATGAAGGTTAATGACAATGACCATTCATTTAAATATTCATTAAGCATCTTATATGCCAGGCACATGCTAGGTATGCAGTATGAACAAGGCAGTTTCCTAACTGCATGGAGCTTACATTCTAGAGGTGCTGGTGGAAATTAAACAACTAAAGAAATGCTCAGAACAAAATAATTTCAGGTAGTAGTAGATATTATTAAAAATAAGTATCCTGTTGATAAAGTAAGAACAATAGTTGGGAGAGGGAAGGGGATGATTATGAACAGATAAGAGTCATAAATACAAACTTCTTTGACTCAGTTCCTCTATATTTTAAATTTTCTCTCAAAGTCAAACTGTTCTTTCATAGATTCCTCCTCTATATACTAGTAAGATTTGTTTCTGTTCTTTACTCAAAGCACATCCTTGTTGAGTTCGACATCTATCTTTGTCACCAACTGTCCCTTATAATTTCTTGTTATAAATGTACTTTTATCATCCAATAGTTTCTTTCACTGAGTCTATAATTATAACAGGCCACAGAAATTATTATGTACACCTTTTATTAAATATTTAAAATCAAAATTTGCTACCTCTTTTATCTCATCTACACTAATAAAAGACAAAGATGCTAATTGACTGTACCTTTGCTACATCCTAAGCCACACCCACCAGCCAATCAGAGCGACTATATGCAAATTAACCAAACCAAGATGGCGGCCAGCAGCCACAGAGCTGGAGCAAGCAGGAGGCTTGGTTGCCCTGGCGATGGAGGAAGCCAAACTTCCCGCAAGCCCTGAGCTGGCTGTGGCCTCCGCTCATGGCAACAAAGTTTCAATTATAGAAGATAAATAAATCCCAGATACCTGCTTCCAGCCAGCCTTGACTGGGATCTTGCGTGGCTGGGGGGCTTGGCCAGCCTGCAAACAGCCATCAGCCCCTCACCCAGGATGGCCAGGCACTCCTATATAATAAAAAGGTAATATGCAAATTGACCCTAACAGCAAAATGACTGGGAATGACTGGTCACTATGACACACACTGACAACCAGGGGGCAGATGCTCAATGCAGGAGCTGCCCCCTGGTGGTCACTGCGCTCCCACAGGGGAGCTCTGCTCAGCCACAAGCCAGGCTGACGGCTGCCAGTACAGCGGTGGTGTTGGGAGCCTCTCCTGCCTCCTCAGCAGCGCTAAGGATGTCCGACTACAGCTTAGGCCTGCTCCCCACTGGCAAGTGGACATCCCCCAAGAGTTCCTGGGCTGCCAGAGAGGATGTCTGACTGCCAGCTTAGGCCCAATCTCCCAGAGAGCGGGCCTAAGCCAGCAGGTCGTCATTCCCCGAGAGGTCCCAGACTGGGAGAGGGCACAGGCCATGCTGAGAGACCCCCCCGAGTGCACAAATTTTTGTGCACTGCGCCTCTAGTAATATAATAATTATATTTCAAATACTGCTATCTAAACCAACTCTAAAGCCCACCATTTGAAAGACAAGTGTTAGCAATGAAACTGTCTGCCCTAGTAATATATACAATTAAAAAAATAGGGAAAATTTTGAAAATGAGCTTCTGAGACACATTGAGCAAATAATTTAAAAGGCAGAGACCTAAACCATCTGCAAAGATAAAAATTCTTGAGCTAGCCAATGGGAGATTCAATATTCAAGTGATATCAAGCCTCATGTCACACCTTATATCATAAATAACTGAGGCAACCTGTAAAAGAAAAAATACACATGAAATTCCCTGCAATAATATACTAGTAGGCACACACACACACACACACACACACACACACACACATACAAGCGCGCGCTCGGAATTTTCAACACTTAAATCTACTAGCTCAGTTTTAACTTTGTGAATAGTTGTAAGTGCTTCAGATATTTCTCATCTTTTCTTATACTAAATTGTGCCTTCTTGTGCATTGCATACTTACACTCAGAAAAATAAACACAAAAATTGCCAGTTCAGCCAGGTGGAAAGAGAAGAAAAATGGAGTGTAATTGAATAAATCTTCTGCATAGAATAATATTCACTACCGTCTATTAATCTGTTTAATTACCTTTTCCCTGAACAAGAAAAAGAAGGAAGATTTTTCAGAGTACTCCAAATAACTGTTTAGCTGTTGGCTCAGAAAGATTTACATAAATCTTTCAAGCTTTGTTTCTTTAAGAAATGGTACTCACTGTGCAATTTGCCTCAAAACCCATAATCTTGCAAGTGTAATTTCCTTGCAGCCTTAAGTGATGGCAAACTTTAGCTGAGTATCAAATATGGTGTACAGATCACAGAGAGGGCTGAGCAGGACATAAGGACAGATGAGGAAAAAAAAAGATAGCAAGACTTCAGAAGCCTTCCAGGCCATGGAGTTGATTCCAATCAGTCACAAAAATAGCTCATCTATCTCCATTGTACCTTGGATAGTGCAGGCAAAGTCTGATATAGGTATCATTGTTTAATTTTTTAAGTGTATGTAAGAAACATACCACTTTATATCAATAAAGACAGGTAATACATACCATAATATTATCATAAGAACAGTCCACAGACTCTTCGCTTTCAGTTTCTTATGGTAACAACCAGTTAGTTTCTCCCATATTGTTCTTTTCATCAAAGCAGTAGTATAAAAATCAAGTAAAATGGAATAACTGGTTTCATCTAAGTGTTGTTTCTCCAGTTGAAAGCTTGATAAAAATGTAATATCAGGAACACTGTGTTAAAGACCTGATTTACTTTACTATTTCATTCACTATAAACTATAGAACAATGCATACATATAAAAACAGGCTAACCATAGACTTAAGTGGCAATATATGACATAATAATTGCCTGTTTCCTTCTAAAATTAATTCTCTGGTATGCAGTAAAGTTGTTGATCATGACAAATTTTCCTCAATTGCTTCTCAGTACATTTGTATTTAATTTGCACTCATGGTTCTGAAGAGATGATGTAGAAATTCTAATGAAAGCATAAAATATCTTGATAGTTTTACAAACTTTCCCACTAAGCTTAAATTTCTTTCTTATCTGTACAGGGGTAAACATATTGTTCAGATTTTCATTCTGCTTCCTGAAGTTCTCAATTTATTTTCCTCATTTTCTTCATCAATTCATGCATTCCCCTGCATTTCTTTCCCTAGCCACACTATGCTTGGATCATCTCTTCACCACTCTGTCAATAACCACAGGACTCATTAAAGGTAGGGTGCCAAAAGTTATTTGAGACCAAGGGAATTGCTATCACATTAAAAGTTGTAAACATCTACAGAGTCCAAGTTACAGAATTTAAAATTCGTATCATTTGCAGACTAAAAATTAAAAGAAAAGGAGGAGAAAAGGCAGGCAGGCAGGCAGGAAAGAAGGAAAGAGGACTTCCTTTAAGAATGTGCCTTCCCTCCTTGAGTTCCATATTATCATCTATCTTTTACCCTCTCTCATTTTTGCTGAAGCTTAAATAAGGCATATATATATATATATATATATATATATATATATATATAATTTTCACATTGTCCAATTTAAAAAATCATATTGTATAAATAAAATATACATAATTTTATTTGTCAATCATACTTTAACAAAACTGGGGGGAGATACAAGAATCAAGAATGATTTTTTGCATTCTTGAATATACTTATTCTATACAAATACTTGAATAATGAGTATGGCTGGGCATATAATTCTAAGTTGAAAACGATATTCTTTTTAAATTTTAGGTTCTTCCCATACTATTTTAACCTTTGTGTTGTTTTTGACAATTCTAATGACATTCTAATTCTAGAGTCTATGTAGATAAGTGTGTTTCTTAATTCTTTTTTAATTCTGTTTTTGGAAAGCTTTAGGATTCTCTGGTTTTTACAAATGTTCTCAAAGTTCAGAAAAGAGTGCTTTAATGTGAGTCCTTTCTTGCTGAGTTCTTGCTGGGTTCTTGCTGGGTTCTTTTTAACCTGGAGGCCCTTGTACTTCAGTTCTGGAAATTTATTTTTATGTCCTATTTCTTGAGCAATTTCCTAACCTCTGCTTTCTCTGTTCTCTCTTTATGCAATAGCTATGAGCTGAATGCTGAAACTAGATTGATCATTTAATTATTTTACCTATTTTTTCTATATTTCATTTCTTTATCTTTTGATCCTATTTTCCCAAGGATTTTCTTGACATCTATTGAATATTTCTAAGTGATTTTACATAATTTTCAGGAACTTTTTCTGATTCTGCTTCTTTACAAAAGCGTCATATTTCTACTTTTGTGTTTTGTTTGTAGTGAATGCACAATTTCTCATTATTCTGAGGATTTCAACTACAAACTTGCTTTTGTTTGTGTCATCTATTCTTCCCTGCGTTTTCTGTTTCTTTTCGTTTGTTTTAATTTGTCACACTGCTATGTTGCTGTGTTTTAGGCACAGAAGTCCAGCACTTCCAGGTTCAGTTCCCCCTGAATTATTAGCGGCTGGTCTCCTACTTGCAGGAAAGTCTCCTGGTTTCCAGTGAGGGAGGGAGACCAGGGGTCTAACCGTACCTTATATAAATGTTCCTCCACTTTCAAATAGGATTACTAATTTGATGAGTCATGGAACATCTTGAGGGTGAGTTTTGCAGACTGCACTGGTTTTCAGTGAGTTCTGCCACAAATAGCAAATTCACACGGAGGAAGCAAAAGTCACAGCATTTGTGAATAGCTTTCTTCATATCTGTCTTGATTGTTTCTTGGCATTTATGCGTGTGTGTCACTCTCCCCTGTTCACCAGACTTCAGCCGCATTTACCCTCCTTCAGTCCTAACACTTTAAACTCCTTCCTATGCCTATCTGAGAATTAAGACAATAATTCTACATAGAGACTATAAACAAGCAGACACAGACTAAATGAAGGAGCAACCACCAAAATCCCATGCCCAAATAGACAGAACCCCACGGATTAAGAAACTATAAATTTCTATAAAGTACCTATTCTAATGTTAAGTAAATCCATTCTTTGTTTACTGTTATATAAATTTACCACAGGAAACATATAAGTGTACTTATAAATGTATGCTCCATAAGGGCATGTTTATTCATTGGTTGTTTTTAAAATGATTGACCCAAAGAACTCCTTTAATAACTTTTCCAAGGACTATAAAGGACTGGATAAAGCAATGTTTACACATTTGGTCACTACATAAATCTGAGAACATAAACTGAATTCAGACTTTGTCAACCTCAGCTTTTGCATGGCAATGTTTCTGTGACAACAGCGAAGTATTCCTATGATTAAAATCTTTTTATGTTACTGTGATTTGGGGGTGATCATCATGCCATCGCACCCTTTTCTGAGAACTGCCATCCCCTGTCTCTGGAGTCATGTTTGTACTTCAAGACACTGGCTGGGCCAGTGAGAGCCTCTCTCCCCGGAATCTGGAACTGGATTAACGAGGAGAAAGGCCCGCTAGTGGTGGTCGCTTCTTTGCCGCATGTTGTGAAATCCTAGGTCAGAGGATCCCACTGTGAGGAAGCCACAATAGGGAGGTGTAAGTAGAGTACAAGAAATTGTACTGTAGGAGGATAAGAACAGTGAGAGATGCCTAGAAATAGTCCTGTGTATTTCCAGAAGAGAGAGGCACATGCTAAGAAAACCTGCCCAGGTCCTGGTGAATTTAAGTTCTAGTCCCTGTCACAATGTCCCCAATACCCTTCTATCCTCGGTTACATGGAAAAATACTGTACCCTTCTAATTGAGCTCCTTTTCTTTATAAAAACAAAATAAATCACTATAGACAAAGACATGATTATTATTTTATTGATTCCAAGACCCACTGACAACTGACATATAAACATTATAATTAATGTTAAATGGAAGACCAGGGTCACATCGCAAATTAGGCGTGTACAGAATAAGAGAGAAACTCTGAAGTGAACCCTTAATTGGTAAATTATATATTCTAGGTCTTCAGACTTGTGGTCAAAATCTATGGGATAAACTAATACACTATGTTTTAATTTGATAAATAGGAATGAAAACTTGACCTTTTAAAAATGGTTAATAAATTCAGTGGAGTTTAGTAATTTGGAAGAACCAAAATGTTTTTCTTGTATTCTTCTTCATCTCCCTCTTCACTTTCAGCATTTTTTTATGTAAATGAGAGCTGTACATCTCCAAGGATTAAAAGGAAATCAAAGAGTAAGACTCTCAGAGAATATCTGGCCCTGGTGAAAGACGCCTTGAGCTTTGCCTTTGGAGTGAGGAAGCTTCTGAAGATGGATTTCTGTGTGTGGGCAATTCTGTGATGGTGTATGTGTCAGTGTGTGTGTAGGGGGCTTAACTTGACACATACGTTATAAACCCTGCAGTTAAGAGCCTGCATGAAAATTAAAATACCAACTCAAAATACAGCTTGGAGAAAAAATTATCAATCCAGTGTGCACTTATGCTTAGAAATCTTTAGTCTATCGTAAATGAGATGCCAGGTGCTAGAATACAATATGCCCAGAATTAGAGACTGATTCATATAAACTCCTTGCTTCAAGGAATAAACATATTATCATGAAATAGTATGAAATGAGAGTTAAAGGATTGCCTAGTAAATAACTGTACGTAACATACTTTCACAGAACCACCTAATAACAATAATAATAATTAATGTATTTATATACTCTAATGTGCTAAAAACCTCTCTAGTATACCTTGATATCACCTTATAGGAACTCCCCAGCAATCCTGTGAAGTACATATTCACCATAACTTGCTAAAGAAGAACTTGAAATTCATTGATGTTAGGTAACTTGCTTCAGGTAACAGCTTGGAAATGGAAGAGCCTGACTCTTATATCAAAATCTGTTGTTCTTTTACATAATATTGACACAGTGAAATATTTTTTAAGCTAGCAAGGATGCAAATCACTTTAACACTGCATATTGTTTTTAGAATGAAGTCACAACCTGTAGCATGGCTCAATAACTAAGCAACAAATATACCATAAAGTAGGAGACTGTGCACTACTGTGCTGTTGATGAAGGCCTGTTCTCCATATCCAAAGGCTTTGCTGCCATTCAGGCATTCTCGCAGAGGCAGCCGCAGTGTGAGGCCTACGTCAGCTCCAGGGCAGTTGGTCACTAACAACAAGGATTAGTAAACAGGAAAGCTACAACAAGCTGTATCTAAAGCATGGTCAAACCAGAGAAGCCCCTCTATCAATGCGTAGGGAGGCCCACAGACTGTTATAAGGCCACAACAGGAGTAATCTGAATATTTAAAGAACTCTGTGAATATAAAAATTCAAACCCATGCATTACTCTCATCGTACTTGTGTGTCTTTCCACTGTTTAAACAAAAAGAACACATGCTCCGTCTTGTCCTTGTTCCATGACCATAGGCACATTTAATTAACCACTCTGTCTTTCTTTCATATACTTTTGCTGTAAAAATGGGGATAAAAAATTCTACCTCATAAAACTGTTGAGAATATTTTATAATGAAATACATCTAAAGTGCTGAGAACTATGGCCAGCAAAAAAACTAGTCTCAATAAATGTTAACTATTGTTTGTTATTTTATCATTAACTAGAGGCCCGATGCATGAAATTTGTGCAAGTGTCCCTAGGCCTGGCCAGCAATCAGGGCCGATCTGTGGGGCAACCAGCAGGGCGATGGGGGCGGGGGGGTACCCAGCTGGCACCCACCTTATCTGGCCTGGGGCCTGCAGGCTGGGGGCAGCTCCTGCGTTAAGCGTCTGCCCCTGGTGGTCAGTGCGTGTCATAGCAATTGGTCATTCTACCAGTCATTCAGCCGTTTGATTTGCATATTAAGCTTTTATTATATAGGATACTGAGAACCAAAACCATACCATCCATGTCTGCATTAACATGGTTTTACTCTTTCAAGAAACACTCATCCAAGAATATGAAGTGCAAATAACTATTTTTTATTTCAGGAATTTCCACCAAATCTATATACTCAAACTTTCCATAAGCCCTGATTACCTCCCTTTTCAGGACAATAGACCCACTCAGCTGGGTGAGTGGGTCTATTGTCTAAAAAAAAATGATACTAATAGAACAAAAGTTGTTTAGAACTAACTAATTAGTAAATGTAACTGCTTGCCTTTTCTTTTGGTCTAGTAGTATTGAGTGATTGCTTATGCTCCCACACACCCCAGAAAGTTTTATGCCACTATGGTCGCCGATTCTAAACTATTATGTCACTCACTTTGTCCAATCCCAATCGGGTTGCTGCATTCAAAAACCTGTCTTAATCCAGAACTCCACAAACCTCAAAAATGTCCTGTCCTTCATCTCCCCCCTCAGAAATGTTACTAAGACTTCAACAAGATTATTGGTCCCCCTTACTGGGTTAAGAATAAATTTGGTTTTGTTTATTTTATGTTGGTATTCTTTTTGAAGAGTCAGTAGTTGACATGATGATGATGATGATGATGATGATGATGATGCATATTTTCCATCTCTTTAACCCCATGGTTTCTAAATGTTACCCAAGGGGCTCTGAGACACTGCAGTGAACTCACAGTGCTCAGTGGGCCATTTTAAATCCTTGGGGAAAATGTAGCAATCCCTGACATCTGTCAGATACCACATGGCTATTTTAACATTGGGTCCCTGTTTCCTTCAAAACATCCTCTCTTTGTGAAACTCTGTTTTCAGTGGTTGCTGGGATAAAAATCTGGTTAGTGTGGAAAGGAAAATGAGAGTGATGGTAATAGCAACATTTAAGAAGTTGTGCAATTCATATCCCATTAGTAATTGTGGCTATTTTAGAATGAAATAAAAATCTTATTTTTTCCTTTAATTTATGAGTATTGTTTATTCAAATAGCGATTAAGTTGTTAGGACATAAATATTAAGTTGTTTAGAACTAACTAATTAGTAAATGGAACTGTTTGCTTTTTCTTTTGGCCTAGTAGTATCATTTTTAAAAAAATCACCAAAACACTATAAAGGCTCTGGGAGCAAAAGAAAGTTTAGAAACCTCTGCCTAACCTGTTTCTGTGCAAACTGTGATGTGTGTAGAATTTAAGGAGAGTTCCTAACTCCAGGGTAAAATTGCTTTAGTAGCTATCTCCAAACTTCAACCCTGTCAATCTTTCTATGGGTTGAATATCCTCATATGAATTTATAGATGTCCAGAACAACCCCTACACCCTGAGGGAAACTCCCATTTTTACTATTAGGAAGATTAAACTTATATACACTAAAGATGGAGTTGCCTCTCTTTGTTGATTTTAATTCATTCATTCAACAGATATTTATTGAATAGCAAGTATGTGTTGGACGCTATTCTAGGACTGGAGATACACTGGTTTGTGAATGTATTTCATTGACAGTTCCAATGCCCTGAGAGCATATTTGTAATTGACTAAACATGTCTAAGCATTAATGCACACTGGAGTAATCATTATTTCTGAAGAACATATCTAATCCAAGTCAACAGCAGAATCTTGAGCACAGAACATAGAGACATGCCACCTATTCTGCTCACATTACATTAGGCCAGGAATGCAGCTGGTTATGAAACTTTCAAATGTGCTTTTCCAGCTTTGAGAGAAGTGAAAACATGATGGCCAGGCCTATTTTCTTTCACTTTCTGGCTTTATTTCATATACATCCCAAGAGTTGTCATCAAAATGAATCATCTCTTTCAAAGAATCTAAAATCAGCTCTGGATTACTGGCTTTTCTACCAGTACCAAGTGATAGTCTAGCCTGAGTCCAGCTAATACTTTCTTACTTTAGCTTAAAGTTTATTTTTCTAAGATCCCCTGAATACAAGTTTAAATTACCTTTCTATAATAATAAAAATGTAATATGCTAATTAGACCAGACAACCGAACGACCTTCCATATGTCCTTCCAGATGACCTTCCGGATGAAGTGAGGGCTGAGGCAAGCCACTGGCAGCTGCAAGGGCCGAGCCCCTTGCATGAATTTTGTGCATCAGGCCTCTAGTAATATTATAATGTTCTCAATTATCTTCAGAATATATTATGAATTTTGCTCATTCTACATACAAAATTAAGAAAATATATTTAAGTTCACAGAGAACTACATTTCACCAATTAATAACAGTATGGTAAAGATGCAAATCAGTTAAATGCCCACATAAAGGCTCCTGATTGCTCTGTCTATACTCTGCTTTCCTTGTAACAAATTCAGGCAAATGCAGAGGAAACTCCAAACTAATGCTACATTTCCAAAATTAACAAAGAACAACTCAGAGCTTTTGTACAAGGAGATCCTGTTTTTGCTTGACAATAAGTCAATAGTGTAGTTTTTTAAACCCCAATAAGGAGCACCTTGTCAGATCCACAGGACAAATTTAAATGCACCAAAGTACTATTACTATAATTAAAAAAGAAAGACAGAATAAAGGAAAATACCCCTCCCTTTGAAAGTCTGAATAAACTCTGCTCCCTTTTCTCACTTCCTTGAATATTACTTTTGTATCCCCCCTCCGCCCCTATCCGCCCCCCCTCCCCAAAATCCTTGGCTTTTAAAGAACAAGAACAAGATCAATGACTTCTAGGATCTACCCTTCCTCTTCACAACAAATTGGTGGATGTACAATAAGAGAATGACATAGTGGCAGGAGAGGGAGTCTCCAAACCAGCAACCACTTGGGATGAGAAGTGATTCCCATTTCCTCAGGGAAACCAGGGACCACAAAGCAAATGGAGCAATTTTAATTCCCAAGGACTGGTGACTCCTAATTTAGGACAGGAAGAACTCAATATGAAATTTTGCCCAAATGAAGCCCCAGAATCTTAGGGACAAATTTGCAAAACTAGACACTGAATTTGTGTGCTTCTGTCTCCCTGCCTGGCAACACACTCTGCAAACAGTACACACAGAAATACCGCAACGAGAGGCTTGGATGACAAAAAGCTGCCTCTCTCAGAATCTGTCTAACATGTTTAACTCCTGAAGGCTTATTTAAAAATCGTTACTATCAAAGAAAATTAAAATAATGTACATCTAAGAGTTAGCCCTGGACCATTTTAAAGCCAGCTGTTTTCATTCCCAGCATCCTAAGCCTCCCCTTTCAAAGCATTTCCAACACCGCTCTTCCCAGATGGACTCAGTGACTCTTGTTTCTTCTGCTGTGCACTTCTCATGCCCTCCCTCATCCAAATCCACTTGTTCATACCTTCGTGGAAATTCATGTCACTGTGCCAAGGACTGTTGAGTTTCGCTGTGTCTTCAAAAGTGATGTAAATGGCTGTTCCCCTCCTCTCCCACTGAGGAGAGACTAGGCATAAATAAAACAGATAAGAGTTATTAAAATTATCTTTCTGCTAACAACTTATAAAAACCCAGGGTTAAAATATTCTTTCTGTTTTTATCCTTGGGGGGTTCAATAATGAAGCAGTTACTTTTGATAAATGTCTTTCTGTATCATAGTTTGATATAAATTTGTAAATATTATTTTATTTTAAACCTGGACCTACCAGAGACTAGCTGTCTTCACCCTTACTCCAGACTGCCTTTGGGCAGATTCTGCATGCCCAGAGGGAGTGCTGGAGTGAGCAGCCTAGGTCCTGATTGTTAGACAGTTTTGGCTAATTCCATCTGTCTATAGACCTGCTACAGAGCTGGGTGCTGGCCACCAATATATTAATAAGATGATTCCGTTTGAAAAGTAGATGCTTAGACTCTACTCTGTGCCCAACACCTCACTTAGAAAAGCTCCTTGAAAATGTGTGATCACAATACCCATCACCATTGCACACAAATGTATGCCTTGATTCAGAGCCCACTGAGGTCTGACATTCAGTTTCACTACCTCTCAGCCTCAGTAACATGTTTTCATGGGAGGCAAATTCAGGATTGACTTTAGATGCTGTTAAGAAAGAGGAGTCTTCAAGAAAATGTTGATTTCAATGGTGTAATTTCATTCTGTCCAGGCTCCCACACTGAGCAGTCAGGCTCGTACCCAGGACCTTTTATGTATGTCCACGTTTGTGTGCTGCTGGGAGTGCCCGGCGCTTGTGTGAAGACCTCATGACACACACATCCTACTGAGTGAGGAAGAAATGACAAGCAGGTGTTCTCCTCAACTCTGAGAAACAAAAGTGTCATTTCTTTGAAATTCAGGGCATTGTCACTTCCCAGAATGAATAATTACATGATTTGACCCTTTTCTGAGCAATAGGAATAGCAGTTAGAAGGCAGAGCTCTCAATGTCATGGTGCACACATGTAGCACTTCATTCCTACACATTATCACAATGAAGGAAGGCTTTAAAACTTCAATGTATAGCATCTATACTAATAAAAGGGTAATAAGCTAATTAGACCGGGAGACCTTCCGGATGTCCTTCCAGACAACGCCATGGTGGCAGGGCCGAGGAAGAGGCTGTTAGGGGCTGTCGGGCCAGGAGGGGAAGGCAGTTGGGGGTGATCAGGCTGGCAGGGGGGACCAGTTGGGGGCGATCAGGCCAGCAGGGGGGGAAGTTGGGGGCGATCAGGCCAGCAAGGGGGGGCAGTTGGGGGCAAGAAGGCCGGCAAGGGAGGGGCAGTTGGGGGTGAGCAGGCCGGTAGGCAGGTGAGTGGTTAGGAGCCAGCGGTCCCAGATTGGAAGAGGGATGTCCGACTGCTGGTAGTCGGACATCCTCCAAGGGGTCCCAGATTAGAGAGGGTGCAGGCCACGCTGAGGGACACGCTTCCCCCCCACACACACACGAAGTTCGTGCACAAGGCCAGTAGTATTCAAAATAATTGTAAACGGATTCAAATAGATCGTGTGTGCCAAACTTTCTAGAGGCATTATTCACACAGCCAAAAGGTAGACACCACCCAAATGTCCATCAGTGAATGAATGGATAAACAAAATGTGGTATACTAGTGTGCTTGCCACAGAGTATTATTTATGCATAAAAATGAAGTTCTAAAATGTGCTACAATATAGGCGAACCTTGAAAGCATTATGCTAAATGAAATAAGCCAAGAACAAATATTGTATGATTCCACTTACTGAGTCATTTAGAATAGGCAAATTTATAGAGACAGAATGTAGAATAGAGGTTTCCAGGGGCTGGGGGAAGAAGGAGGAGGGAGTTATGGTTTAACTGGTACACAGTTTCAGTATGGAAGGATGTAAAAGTTCTGGAGATGAATATTGGTGATGGTATTATGGATGTATTTAATACCACTGTATATTACACTTAAAATGGTAAACTTCGTATTATGAACATTTACCACAGTACAAAATAATTTAGGACTAGATGGACCTTAGCAGCCTGGGGTGTCCCCCAGACTATCCCTGTGGCAAGTACTATCCCTACCTGGCCCAGACCCGAGATGACACTAGGGAGCCTGGATCCTAATCAGTGCCCCAGGCACCAGCACAGCTGCCACCAGCAGCACCTGCCTTCAGAGGTGTAGGCTGCCCCAGCCCGGCCAGCCATCTTCCTGGGAATAGCGGTTCCCCTCACTGCACTCCTGATGCGAAGCAGGGAAGGACACCTCAGCCCAACCCTTTATGGCCCTGTGCCTAAAAGATACCCAGGGCCTCAGTGGTAGTGAGGTTTCCCAGGTATTTCTCATGAGTGGACTCCTTGGCATGGCCTGGGGTGGTAAGACTGTGGAACTCCCACGAGGCTGGAGGGGAACAGGCATCTCTGCTTAGGAACTGGCTAGACCTCAGTAGTGTGGGGTGCTCCCCAGAAGTCCCTGTTTGTGGTATTTCAAATACTTCTTACAAATAATAATCATTTTAAAAACAGTGATCTGAGCTTTAGAGACAACATCACTCACAGGTGTCCTATTGATCCAAAGTGAAGTTCAGACAGCTGAGTGGTATTAAAGATTGGTTGCTATTTGCTGATTCTAGAAGTGTTTTATGTTTTTTTGTCTGGTGTTCATTTTGCAGCAGCTCATACTCAATGCTCTCTCTTGACCATTGCTTAGTTTAGGCCTTAATCTCTTCTCGCCTGTTCTATATTGCAAAAACCTCACATAGGTTTCCCTAATTATTCATTACTAGTGGCCCGGTGCACGAAATTCGTCACATTTGAAAGGGAATTAATTAGAGGAAATATTTTAATATCGCTATTTGCCCTTTCCTCAGCTGTGATGAGGAAGCTGGGGTGACAGCCACACTGTCCCCGGAAGCCTGGGTCAAACACTGGAGGGCCGGTTGGGGGTTTGACTGGTGGTGAATTGCAGCCAGCCCCAATGTCCTGGTGGGAGAGCGGATTGGGGGGCGGCGACTGCGGGCGGACCCCCGCCCCACCAGACCCGATCTGCTGCGGGAGAGCGGGTTGGGGGGCGGCAACTGCGGGCGGACCGCTGCGGTCACGCCCGCCAGCCCTGGGTCGGGTCGCACACGGGTCGCCCACCATCAGGTGTCCTATTGATCCAAAGTGAAGTTCAGACAGCTGAGTGGTATTAAAGATTGGTTGCTATTTGCTGATGCTAGAAGTGTTTTATGTCTTTTGTCTGGTGTTCATTTTGCAGCAGCTCATACCCAATGCTCTCTCTTGACCATTGCTTAGTTTAGGCCTTAATCTCTTCTCGCCTATTCTATATTGCAAAAACCTCACATAGGTTTCCCTAATTATTCATTATTCTCTGCCATAGTGGCTTCAGTAACCTAAATAACAACAATCAGACACCAGAGGACAATGAGTAATTCTCCCCCCACACTTAGTCTATCACCTCACCTCTACACTATCCTCCAACTATTGTCCTGCCCCGCTGGACTACTGTTGCCATGCCTTCTCCACTGATACAACTTCCTCAGTGTGAAATACACCCCATATGATGCCCCTTGCAATGGCATCAGACTGAGCCTGAAACAGTCATATCACAGAGGGACATTCCTGCCACTGGCCCTGAGAGGTTCACTCCCGACCAGCCCTGTTGCTGTGAAAAGGTTAGAAGAGCACCACAAGGATACGGGTGGGATATGACTTACTATTTTTACATTTCCATTCAGCCCTGCTCCTTAGTTTCCTGTTATCAGCTTCCTTCAGATATAACATCATCACTCAGGTTTCAGTCATGTGTTTCTCTCTCTTGGGGGTAAGTCTGCTCTCCTCTTAGCTGACTTGTATAAATTTGATTTCCAGTTTCATTTTCTGAGGGAAACTTGACCCGTGCTTGCAGGTCAGCTCACTGTCACTTATACACTACATCTTAGTCCATGCAATCTTTAATAAATTCTCCTATATAAATTCTTCTAGGTTACTAGCTCCATGGAGCATTGCCAGGTAATTTATTTCCCTGATCTCAGTACTTGTGGGAATAGCTGAAATATAAAAACTCTTTCCTCAATGTGATAGTAAGAAATTTATCAGAAAAAATATGTATATATATAGAGATTTTATTGATTACTATGTAGATATTGAGAATTAGACTATTTAAAGCCTAAATTTCATTGAAACCGATAACAATTCATTTACTCATTCAACAAACCATTTTAAATTTGGGTGCAATAAAAATAAATATGACATGTTTCCTGCCATCAAATAATCCATGCTGGTAGAAGAAGAAGAGATATAAAGGAATATGCACAATTCACTTTTCTAAGTGTAATAATACAGTTGTTTACAAAGTACTGTGTGAGATGAGGCTTGGTGAACAAAACCTAGTCTGCAAACCCATGGCTGTTTTCCCAGACACCTTAATTCATAAAGTGAATCTTCACGAATGAATATTGGTTTAATATAAAATTCACTGATGCCTAGTATTAATCATAAAGAACTCTAATAATTTGGGTAGAAGCACTTTAACTGTCACCCATACCCTGGACTCAGCCCAGGGATCTTACAGCACATTAGGCATAAATGGAGGGCTCCATGTTTCTGGCATTGAAGGCATTTATTTAATCTCAGTTTCGTGTGACCAACAGCAAGGGGCGAAAAATGAGTCTACACTCCCAGTACATAAGGAAAGTATCATGCTAAGTGAAAGACAAGTATCACATGATCTCACTCATATGTGGAATCTAAATAACAAAATAAACTGATGAATGGAGTGGATCCAGAAACATGGAAGCATGGAACAGTGTGTGGAATCTCAGAAAGAAAGTGGGGGAAGGTGGGTTGGTGGGAGGTAATCAATCAAAGACCTTGTATGCATATATACATAACCCATGGACACAGACAATAGGGTGGTAAAGGCCTGGGGTGGGGATGGAGGCGGGCTGGAGAGGGTCACTGGGGGGGAAAAGGGGACATATGTAATACTTTCAACAATAAAGAATTATTTGAAAAAAACTAAATATTTTAGGACTCAAATGTCTGGCCTGGGGCGCCATAAAATTTGGCCATGGTCTATTTGGAATAGAAAGGGACAAGGCAATGTTCTGGAAATGATAGTAGCAAACCCTGCCCTTTTCACTAAATGAATTTTCATGATAATGGTAAAGGGCAGCCATTAGAGTAGAGCTGAGGAAGCATTCTGATTGAACTTCTGTGAACATTTGTCAGTCTACATCAGACTTGAATCTAGACATTGCTGACATGTAAGGTATGGCATGTGGACTATCCTATGGCTACTAGGATCTTCTTATAGAATCTGCCTAAAAACATCTTTTGGCTTCTTTTATATTCTTTTAAGTTACCACAGAGCCCCAAAGGGTCACAACCATAAAAAATTTTAGCCTGAACAAACAGAATCAGTCAAGGAGGTAAAGAGGTGAAAGCATGTCAGGCAGAGCAAAGACACAGAGATGTGCAATCACGCAGCCAGCCACATGCTGCACAGCAGGTGCTGGGGAGAGATGATGTGACTAGAAGTAGGTAAGGGCCAACAGAGGGCCTTTTATTCCAGTAAGAAAACTGATGCTGTAGACAAGTAAATCATACTGAAGGCCGTAAGACGGGTAATGAACATCAGATCTGTGTTTAAAGAGTTTAGTCTACTAGCTGCTTAGAAAATGGAGTTGGAGGGATATAAACACTGAATGCCCAGAGACCTCTTAGAATGATTGCAAGAATTCACGCAAACTAGAACAGGGGTAATATTCAGAGGTGGGGACATATTCAAAAATACTTAGGGATTGATTGGATGTAGTTGGTGAGGGAGAAAGAAATCACAAGAATTGCTCCCAAGTTTTTGATTAAAATAACTAGGTGGATGGTGGTATCAGGTGAAATAAAGACTGGAAAAGGGAGTATTTTATAGGGAAAAAATGAGGAGTGCTGTTTGGCCTGTGGCGAGTCAGAGGGCAAGTAAGACATTCAGCCGAAGGCATTGGGTAAAGAATCTAGAGATAAGAAAGATTTGTCATGAACAATGTTAGTACTTAAAACCATGAAGCCTAATCAAAGCAGCCTAGAAAAGTACAGTATTCCCCCTTATCTGCTCCAAGCCCCTAGTGGATGCCCAAACTCTTTATAGACTATGTTTCTTTTTCCTATCATACATATCTATGATAAAGTTTAATGCCTTTCCATCTTTACTAAGCACGTATCACACACTGTGGCAATGACTTTTGCAGTTTGAGGTACAACAGCAAAACTAGCACTAATTTCTTTTTCCTTCCTCATAATTTCTTGGATGGAAGATTTGTTCTTACCATTTGTTCTTAGCAACCTCAGGATACAATTTTTTTATTTTCTTATTAAGTCAAGAACTTCCATGTTTTCACTTAAAGGGAGCACTTCACAGCATCTATGTGGTATATCTGATTTACCAGCCTCACTACTCTTATGCTTTGGAGCCATTATTAAGTAAAATAAGCATCACTTGAACACGAACACTGCAATACAGCTACTAAGTGACTAATAAGTGGGCAGTATATTCATCATGAATAAGCTGGACAAAGTGATGATTCCTTATGTCTCAGTGGGGACAGAGCAGATAGCACCATACCTCATCATGCTACTCAAAATGGTGTACAATTTAAAACATATGAATTATTTATCTCTGGAATTTTCCATTTAATATTTTTGGGCTACAATTGACCACAGGTAACTAATACCAGAGAAAGCAAAACTCTAGATAAGGGGAACTGCTATACATAGATGGAGGGGAAATATTGGCTGAGAATAAAGAATGCACACTTGGAGGATAGTTACAAAAAGATTGAGGGTCCACAGAGAAAGCACAGAATTCTATAGTATCACAGAATTCAAGTTTTGAAACTTAGAGTTTGAAGAGAACAGAAATCAGCGAAATCAAATTCAACAGGGAAGCCCAATAGCATGTGCCCTGAAAATGCCCATTTGGCAATTGCTAACTTTTTAAAGAATAACTTCTGTAAAATGGTGAAGGCAGAATCTAATTTAAATGGGAACAGAGTGCACCCAGCCAGCGTGGCTCAGCGGTTGAGTGTCAACCTATAAACCAGGAAGTCACGGTTCAATTCCAGGTCAGGGCACATGTCCAGGTTTCGGGCTTGATCCCCAGTAGGGGAGGCAGCCAATCAATTATTCTTTCTCATCATTGATATTTCTATCTATCTATCTATCTATCTATCTATCTATCTATCTATCTATGTCCCTTCCTCTCTAAAATATATATATTTTTAAAAATGGGAACAGAGTGCATGGAAACTGATGGAATGGAGATAACTTCTGCTGATGCATGATAATGTTGGGCCTTGTTGCTTCTGAGTTTGCACCCCAATACTCTAAGGTCCCTAATGTAGAGGCTGAGTCTTAAAGTTAATTTGTGGTGGTGGTCTCTCTGTTTCTACTTTTAATCTCCACACTCCAGTTACCTGAATTGTAAGTTCTGTTCATTCCACCTTCTGAGAGGCAGAAAGTAATATAAGATCTGTTATCTGCCTACATATAAAAGGCATTTTCACAGCAAGAGTCTCAGATTTTGCTGGAGAAAATAGAACTCAATATCTTTCATAGTTACTCAGTATCTTATTTTCCTTCTATCTTGCTTTTCTAGTCACTTAGTGAGAGAGAGAGAGAGAGAGAGAGAGAGAGAGACCTTTCTGCCTCCTTGGGTCCCCTGCAGTCCTCTGACACTCCCTGTCTCTATTGGCAATAAGCCCTATGACTGTGAGAGCTATGAATATGTTGCTCACCAACTGAGCAGTGCTCAGGAATGAGTAAGTGAATAAATAATGCATCACTAGTGTCAATCTTGTTACACATATTTTATGTTTCTTTCCTTGTCTAGACTGTAAAATCCTGGAGAGCAGGAGCTGCCTTATGTTTTGTGGTGTGCGTGAGTGTGTGTGTGTGTGTGTGTGTGTGTGTGTGTGTGTGCGCGCGCGCGCGCGCTTTTATATAGCACCCAACTAGCTAGTTAAGGAAATTTTTCCACGGTGAATGAATTCACAAGGTAAGATGGAAAACAGAAGAATGAGTAACTCTGCCCTAGGAGACATACACCCAAAGAATAAAAATAGTTTCTGCTCTAAAATAATTGGAAGAATGAAACTTAAGCTAACATACATAAAGAAGTTTGGAGGAAATGTTAACACTGTCTGATTCTGGCCATAAAATTATTCATGGAGTTTAGAAACCCATGTGGCTCTAGTACTAGCAGGAAAAATTTAGTAGAAGCGGTAAAACTGTATTTAGCCCTTTGATCATGGGTTGACTTTAAATAAGTGAAGAGAAAATAAATTCAATACCCAGGTTGGCAGTGACAAATTGCAAGCGAATCCAGGATTAGCCCAACGTAATGTGGTGGAGAGGGCAGGGGAGCCCGAGGTGGACAGAACGGGGATGAGGTTGACAGTGTGAACAAAAATGAAAGCTCTTCATTTTGTTGGAGAGGAGAGGTGGGAAAATATGACATAGGTTCCATAAATATATTCTAAACTCATATTTGTTTCTGTTGAACATGGCGTAGTGAAAACACTTTGTACCAACTGCTCACTAGTTTGAAATCCAGGTTCCTCCTCAGAGGGTCATGGTGAAGCTAGCTGCCAACTCGGCAAGGGCTCATGATTTTTTAGTCAAGTGTGCTGATACTCGCGATGAATTTGGGAGGCAGTCTGGGAGCAACACACAGGAACAGATTTATATTTCAGTAACATTCATTTCTTCTTGGCTTACCAATACTGATACAATTGATAAGACACAACAAGAAAAGACCCTCTTCTCTCCAAAGAGAAGAGATGGATTGGAATAAAGTTGAGCAGAAGGTTATAATTATTGAAAAGGGAAACTACTGCAATACTGCTAAATTGTTTTCTAAAGACAAAAGAATATTTATGAAATAACTCTGACAGGAATAGCTGCACACAAATAAAGAAGTCACAAAAAGTCAATGCTCTTCCCCCAAGCATTTTCAATAAAAAAAAAAAACACATATCCTGTGATAAGTTTTAAAATCTTAATTATGCTATTTATGGTACTATGTATATATGTTTTATTTTAAAGGTTCATCTATGAATTCCATTTTGGCGATTAGTAAAATTTTAAAAGATCATCATCATTTTAAAATATTTTTCAGAGGGCTTTAGTTTGCCAGGCCAATTGTAGCCAACAAAGAAATTACTGTCATTCATTTCAACAGTGTTAACAGTGCTTGACATATAGTAGATGCTCCATAAATATTTGTTGAGATCAATTCTCAGGAGATTTATTTGCTTTGCAGCTAAAATGTAATATAAAATGACTAATCCTTAGAAAAACATCTTTCCCCCCAGATTCTCAAATACCAGAACTGAGAATTTGTTTGGTTTTCTTTGTTTACAGTAACAGCAATAATATATAATCATATTATGTTATTCCCCTCTATTAAATTGTAAATTCTTGACAATTTTGTTTTCTTCCTAGTAGATAATAGGTTCACAACAAATATCTGTTAAATAATGAACAAACATCTCACTCTTCCTGTGTGTGTGTGTGTAAGAAAGAGAGAGATGTTTTTAGTACTTTAATACTTGTACACATTTATAACGCTTATTCTGAAATAATTCACCACTTTAGTGCCCCTTACCCACCACCTCCGCTTCAGTTGCACTTAGACTTGCATTACCAGGCAGGGATAGGTTCAGTGCCTGGGAATTTACATTACCAGCCCATCCCATCCCCCATGGCCCTTTCCCAGTGACTTACAGATGCAGAAGTATTTTACCCAATTAAAACCTAACTATACTCATAATTTCTTTGAGAGGTCTCTTCTGACTATCCTTAGAACTACTCAAAATGAGGTATTAAGTACCAGAAATGAAAGAACTAGAAGTTACCTAATTCTAGAAGGACTGTACACAATTCAGAATGTTCAGGAATTAAATATATCAACTGATTTATTGACCATTAAAAACTTAATTTTGTTCCTAAAAAAGTTCTGAAGGAATTCCAATAAAAAACAAAACACAGAAATCCAAAATAAGCAACAGTCCTGATTTGTAATTGAGCCAACTTAAATAAGACAGTCTATTCTGCTTTATTGTAGCCCTTGAATATATCCATTAGAACTAAAATTCAAACATAATAAAGGAGAAGGCACTTTTTTATACATGTTTTGTCATAATTCTCTTAAAAACGTTTGTTGGATATCCATGATGTGCAACAGCTTAGAAACTTAAACTTCAGAACAATTCCTTCAATGAAAAGTGTTTGCAAAGAAGCAGTATGTAAAGCAGATTAGAGTTTCTCCAGTAGAAAGTGGGGTGGGTGGGAAGCCCTGGGGAACCTGGAAATCCTGCTGTCTCGACCATGGGGTCGAGAGAGCTGCGACCGACGCACAGGCCTCCACTAACTAGACTGGCCAGCTGACCTTCAAGCTTCAGAATTCTCATCTGTAAAAATGGACAGCATTCCCTATCTTGTGGAATGGTTTTGAGAATTAAAAGAAACAGTTGTTTGAAGTTCTCTATGTGAAGCCTGACATGCAGTAAGAGATCACCGAATGTTACTGCGGCAGAAAACACTGAGGTTCAGATCACCAATCGCCACTTTAGTGCTCTTCACCACCGCCGCCCCTCAGTCAGCACTTAGACTTGCTTTGGAGAGAACTCAGGCAGGGATAGGTTCGGTGCCTGGAAATCTACATCACCAGCCCACCCCATCCCCTAGGGCCCTTACCCAAAGACTTAGAGATGCAGAAGTATTTAAGGCTTACCTTTCACTGCTTCCCTTCAAGATCAAGTTAAAGCTGTCTCCAGGGACTGTGCCTGAGAGGAATGCTCCCTCACTTGACCTCTTGCCCTTCCCTCTCCTGCTGCTCCATTCCCTTTGGGTCTCCCTGGCTGTGCTTCTTTAACAAATTATTTACACACGAATATCCTCCTCAGGGATGGCCTCTAGAGAACACAGCCCACTGGGGGTCAATGGGTGGTTATTAGCATGGTATAAAGGGCCCTGAATAATAATCCCAATCTCATTTTCAGATGCTCAGCCCCATAACATCCTCTCCTTGGCTTCTCTAATTCAGCTCCAGAGAAGTCACGGGGCCCCAATACACCACAGAAACACCTACTCATTCTTCAGGATCCACTTCAAATATAACTTCCTTTGTGATACATCCTGAAACCCAGCAGAAATAATAGCTCCCTCTGTAAGTGTCCTGAAATATTATCCACATCTTTTCAATAAAATACATCATACCGTATTGGTGAATATGTCTGGGAACTCTTTACAAACTGTGACTTTATCCTACATACCTTCGCATTTCAGCCAGTTCCTCCTTCTACCTGCCTTCACCCTTCTCACATACATGTCTGAAATCCTTTATCCAAATCCTTGGCACTTAATAAGCTTTGGAATTCAAAGCTTCTCAAGCTTAGAACGAGTATTACAGGCCATGTACCACATCTTCCAGAACATTCCTGGCAGGTTCTGGGGTAGCACTCCAAAACTGAATACACAACAGTTTCTTTAGTGATAGAAATGAGTATTCACACTAAATGGGATTTTTTTTAAAGCGTGTGTCTTCATATCCATTCAGATCAGGTTTTGCCACTAAATGAATTCAGGTTTTTAAGAGCTTTTTGGATTTCCGATTCATAAATACTAAGTGGTTACAGACCTTTAATAGAAGCTTAATATGTGTTTATTGAGCTGGACTTAAAAAAAATCCTTTCATTGCCGTTTTCACTAAACCTCCTTGCAACTTAAAGATAATAAGAGCAACTTTTTAAAAGCTCCTGAATACAACTGCTTTTTACCAAAAGCCAAGATGAATTCCCCAAATCCCCAGATCACCAAAGCCAATTCCTGGAGAAACTGATTATGCTGCTTTGTTGATTCTGTGATTGTCAAACATGTAAAGTAAGGTCTTTTACATCAATCTATAAAATTGCAGAGCCTGGAATACTACTACTAATTTGACTACCAAAACTATGGCTAGCAAATCACTCCAACGTGTCTTTCCCTTGGTTTGTACTAGGCTAATAATAATCTCACAGACATGAAAACTAAATCTCCCAAAGAGATGAAATCATATTTGATCACTGGAAGCATCTTAGAGGGCACCTTATTCAATCTTCTCATTTTATAGATGATGAAATCAAGGCTCAGAGAGGTTAATTGATTTTCTCTGGTTCACACAGTTGGTTAGCAGCAAAGCTGAAACCAGAATCAAGATCTCTAAGATGAGTTCTGTTTCTCCATGCTATCTTGTCTCAAAAAAAAAGTTCTTCTGACCCTGCCCTTTAAGCCTGCTGTTCCAAAGGCAAAGTTACCCTATTCTATTCTCTGAGTAACTGCATTGCATGTATCATGCACTTCCTGATTCTGCATACCGAGACAACATTTGAAAACAGTAATAATAGCTTTGCTTTTACTGATCCTATATAATATGTCAAGGTCTACACTCAGGAACTAATAAAAGGGAGATATATGTGAAAGATAATGTTACTATAAGTAATTATGGTTCTTAGAAGCATACATTAAATGTTTAATAAAATTACTTTTGAAAATATTTTTCAGAATACACTTATAGTGAAATAAAACCTATTAGGCTCATTAGTCAAATTCTTGATATAAAATAAATCCAGACTCAAGCCCCTTATAACCACATTTTTGAAATACTGTCACTCATTTATATGCTACACACATTTTAATTTTCTGGCTCTGCAGTATCATTTAAATAGGGATTTTGAATTAAATTGTAATCATGGAATTTAGTGTCAAGGAAATAGCAAAATTAATGTGTATGCTGCCCTAGTTGGTTTGGCTCAGTGGAAAGAGCATCAGCCTACGAACCAAAGGGACATGGGTTCAATTCTGGTCAAGGGCATGTACCTTGGTTGCAGGCTTCTCCCCGGCTTGCACCCTGGTCAGGACACATACGAGGAAACCAATCAATGTGTTTCTCTCATATAGATGTTTTTCTCCATTTTCCCCTCTCTCTTCCACTCTCCCTAAAAATCAATAAAAAAAATCTTTGGATGAGTATTAACCAAAAACAAACAGACAAACAAAATTTATGTGTATGCCATAAAATTTGATCATGATTTAAAAGTTATTACCTTATTTAAAGAGTTGCAAGTATCGCCCCAAGCATCAGGTAGCATTAAACTTTGTAAACTTCAGAAAGAGGTAGCAATTTTTTTTAGCTTAGTTTTATTTACAGAAAAACTAAGTTACAATGAGGGGGAAAACACCCCAAAACTTTGCATTCTTGTTTCCTATTATATCATAGTATCAGTGAGGATTTTCCCCTACAATGATTAGCCTCTTTCATCCTATGTTAAGGAAGGTGAAAAGAAAGAAAAAGGGGGCAAAAGTGTAGCTGTGGGTCCACACCTTCCAGAGAATGTGAACACACAAGGATGTGGAAAGAAAGCAATGAAAAGTTTAAAACATCAGTTCCCCTCCACCTCAGGCCTTGGATTATGATGAAAACAATCTAAAAATATTCTCCCATCAGCTTCTCCTTTTTTAAAAAAAGAAAATCACTGATTATTTTCAGTGAAAACATGTGAACCCCTCCAACAAGTAAAAATTACTATTGATTGGAAGTAAAATAAACAATTGGCCATCCTGAAGTACTCTGTCAAAATGTCCTATCATCAAACAACTGATGACAGATTGAGTCCCTTTCATAACTAACAAAGCAGAATTCCAAAAGGGTGAGATAAATACACCTGAAAGAAAATAGTACAAGAATCCAAGGAGTGCCCAGCCGGCATGCCTCAGTGGATGAGCACCGACCTATGACCCAGGAGGATATGGTTTGATTCCCAGTCAGGGCACATGCCCAGGTTGTGGGCTCAATCCCCAGTGTGGGGCATGTAGGAGTCAGCCAATCAATGATTCTCTCTTATCATTGAATAGAGGCCCGGTGCACAAAATTCATGCACTGGGGTGGGGGTGTCCCTCAGCCCAGCCTGTACCTATCGCAACCCAGGACCCCTCTAGGGATGTAAGACATCCCTCTCGCAATCCAGGACCATTGGTTTCTAACTGCTTACCTGCCTGCCTGCTTGATCATCCCTAACCATTCTGCCTGCCTGCCTCATTGCCCCTAAAAACTCGCCTGCCTGCCTTATAGCCGCTAACCCCTCTGCCTGCCTGCCTGATTGCCCCTAACCACTCGCCTGCCTGCCTGATTGCCCCTAACCCCTCTGCCTGCCTGCCTCATCACACCTAACCCCTCTGCCTGCCTGATCGCCCATAACCCCTCTGCCTGCCTGCCTGATTGCCCCTAACTGCGAGCCTGCCTGCCTCATCACCCCTTTGCTTGCCTGCCTCATCGCCCCTAACCACTCGCCTGCCTGACTTCCTGCCTGATCACCCCTAACTGCCCCTGCCTGCCTGCCTCATTGCCCCTAACTGCCTCTGCCTCGGCCTCCACCACCATGGCTTCGTCCAGAAGGACGTCTAGAATGACACCTGGATGACTGTTTGGCTGTCTGGTCTAATTAGCATATTACACTTTTATTATTATAGATATTTCCATCTATCTCTACTTCTACCCTCCTCTCTGAAATCAATAATATATATACTAATATATATATATATATATTTTTTTTTTAAAGAAGAAGAAGAATCCAAGGAGTGAGACCCTGCCCCACTGAGCCTCCTATTGGGAAAAAGGTAATTGTAACATTGATCCTTTCATAGACCATGCCAAGCCTCATTTGGGTTTCTTAAGAGAGTGGTATAACTACATGTTTCGTTTGACTAATGATCAAATTTCTCAGCCAATGTAATTAAAACAGTCAGGTCAATGAGCACTCTTAACTACTGAGAAATTCAAAGCCAATTTCACACATACATAGGATTAACTTTCCATTCACCTGCTGCTATTCATTTGAAAGCAGTAAAATATCTTTGAAATGTTTGTCCAAAGGTAAGACATTTTTATTAAAGTTTATTTTCAAGAGTGCTGTTGGTACATAACCTAGGGCTCCAAACTCCCCCTCCTACCACATACACTTCTAGTGTCTCTTTAACCACATTATGTGAGATCATTCTTTCTGTTGATTACAAGAACAACCAGTATAAAGTGAGAAGCACTAACCTGAAGTGTCAGTTACACAAAAAAGATAATGTGAAGGAAAGAGCTAAGTAAGAAAAAAAAAGCAAAAAGTAAGGATTTTATTTGTTTCTTCCCCCTGCTATCTCTTCAGTGCCTAAGACAGTAGCTGGCACATAGTAGGCACTCAGTAAAAACTCAATGAATGGGAGAAACCAAGATGGCAGCATAGGTAAACACCTGAAATTGCTGCCTTGCACAACCACTTCAAAACTACAACTAAAAGACAAAACGGACATCATCCAGAACCACAGGAAGGCTGGCTGAGTGGAAATTCTACAACTGGAAGGAAAGAGAAAAGCACACTGAGACTCAGAGGAGGTGCGGAAGTAAAGTGCAGAGGTACGGAGGCGCGCGCAGAAAGGGCTGGCAACTGAGGACGCAGTTGTCTTTTTCAATCGGGAGGAAGTCACAAGCTCCTCACTGCTCTGAACTCCAGTTCCGGGCGAGTCTCTGGGGACCCAGACTCATATGGGGAGGAATTGGACTGTCTGGCATCGGTTGGAACTCAAAGGTGCCTTCTCTCAGAGGTACTAGCAGCTACCGCAGAACACTGAGATCGGGGGCCTCTTAGGGAAGGGCTGAGGATCAGCCATAGCTGTTTGCTCTGCCCTGTTGATTCCCTGAGGCCCCGCCCCACCCAAGCTGTGCACAGAGGCTTTTGCATATGAATGGCCTGGCCCTTTGAGATCTAAAATTACCGAACAAACTGCAGCTGGGTCAGAGAGACCCAGAACATCCAAAAGAAGGCCCAAGGCCCCACAGCAGCTTGCATTGCTTCACAGCTGGGCCTCATCTGGGCACCTCCAAACCCCAAACAAAGGAGAGGAATCTGCAGATCTCTCCATAGCTCCTGCTGGGTAGCCTCAGGCAGAGGCTAAATTAGCACCTCCTTAGAGATTCAAGAGCCAGTATACCCAGTGGTCAGAATGGGACCATCCAGATTACTACTCCTCAGATCCATAAGGGACACACTCAGGGGGCAGACTCACTGAGCACCAAAGCCCCACTGAAGCAAGCCTTGCCCCATAAGGGTGTCTCCAGCACAGAAGTTCTCTCACTGCAGACATAGCTGATTCTCATAGCCAGTTGGCCTGGAGGTCAATTCCTCCCAGTGATACCAACAACAATCAAGGCTTAATTACAACAAGACTGTGCACACAGCCCACAATGGGGTGCACCAAGAGTGTCCACCTCAGGTAATTGGGGAGGCTGAGCCACTGGGCCCTATAGGACACCTAGCACACAAAGTCACTCTATCAACACAGGGAAGCAGCCAAAATGTGGAGACAAAGAAACAGGTCATAAATGACAGAAATGGAGGAAAGCAAACTACTGGATATAGAGTTCAAAACCATGGTTATAAGGTTTTTAAGAATTTTCTAGTAACCGCCGATAAATTTACTGAGACCCTTGAGGATATGAAAAAGGACCAACTAGAAATTAAGCATACATTGACTGAAATAAAGAATATAATACAGAGATCCAACAGCAGACTAGAGGATCACAAGAATCAAGTCAAAGATTTTAAATATGAAGAAGCAAAAAACACCCAACTGGAAAAGCAAAAAGAAAAAAGAGTCCAAAAATATGAAGATAGTGTAAGGAGCCTCTGGGACAACTTCAAGCGTACCAACATCCGAATTATCGGGGTGCCAGAAGAAGAGAGAGAGCAAGATATTGAAAACCTATTTGAAGAAAAAATGACAGAAAACTTCCCCTACCTGGTGAAAGAAATAGACTTATAAGTCCAGGAAGCGCAGAGAACCCCAAACAAAAAGAATCCAAAGAGGACCACACCAAGACATATCATAATTAAAATGCCAAGGGCAAAAGACAAAGAGAGAATCTTAAAAGCAGCAAGAGAAAAACAGTTAGTTACCTACAAGGGAGTACCCATACGATTGTCAGCTGATTTTTCTCAACAGAAAGTATGCAGGCCAGAAGGGAGTGGCAAAAAATATTCAAAGTGATGAATACCAAGAACCTACGACTAAGAGTACTTTATCCAGCAAAGCTATCATTCAGAATTGAAGGTCAGATAAAGAGCTTCTCACAGATAATAAAAAGTTTAGGAGTTCATCACCACCATAGTAATATTTGAAATGCTGAAGGATATTCTTTAAGAAGAATAAGGTAAAGTTAAAAATTATGACCAACAAATACATATCTATCAACAAGCGAATCTAAAAATCAAGTGAATAAAAAATCTGATGAACAGAATAAACTGGTGAATATAATAGAATCAGGGGCATAGAAAGGGAGTGGACTGACAATTCTCGGGGGTGGGGGAAAGGGGTGTGGGGGGTGTGGGAAGAGACTAGACAAAAATCGTACACCTATGGATGAGGACAGTGTGGGGGGAGGTAAGGGTAGAGGGTGGGGCGGGACCCGGGTGGAGGGGAGCTATGGGGGGGAAAAAGAGGAACAACTGTAATAATCTGAACAATAAAGATTTAATAAAAAAAAAACCTCAATGAATGAATAACTGTCTGGTTCTTTATCACTCACACTTGCCATATAGTCTCAGGTAATGCCGTTGAAATTTCATGAGTCCTGCCTTCCGGACAAGAGAGGCATCAACCCTTTGGGCCATCTCTTGCGTCACTGCAACATGAAGTATCCGCTGGCTTCAAAGAGACAGCACACTCCGTATACTATGCTGGCTCCCATAAATGTGTCTCTCATTTCAGTTCAGTTGCTATCTAGAAGTCACTTTTCTCATGCCCGTGTGAACAAATGAGATTTGATGTGTAACAGCCTACATTCAATCACAAGATAGAAACCACAGTATGAATTAAACAGAGGAAGACTGGTATAAAGAGTAAACTATGATAAAAGAGTGATTATAATGTGTTATGGAATTGTGCACTTGAAACCTGTATAATTTTGTTAACCAGTGTCACCCCAATAAATGCAATAAAAAGGAAAATACAAAATAGGACAAAAAAAGAGTGACTATAAAATATAAGCAACTCTATATGCTACCCTATGGCTGAGGAAGAGTATTTTTTTTAAAAAAAAACTTTGAAGTAGGGTCCCCTTACGAAGGGTTGGGTTCAGACCTCTTTAGACAAGGTACATTTCAGTCCAAAGGAGAGCAGAAAAGTTTACTGGTTTGTCCAACCTGGAGCTGGGCAAGCAGGAGGCAACCCTCCAGGATGGAAGTTAAAAACAGGTGATCGGCACCAGTGGTGTGGGCATGCAGAAGGGGGGACCCCTCCACATTGCAGATGAAATCTGGGAACCAACACAGTTAGGAGGCCTTTGGACACTGGTGCTGCCAGCAAGCCTTTGGTACTCATTTCAAGAAGGTTATAGAAGGATTATCACCAGGCAGAGGCTGCAAGGCAGCCGAGGATGCTGGACCCATGGCTGGGGCAGAGCTCCACCAGATGTTTGCCCCTGACACCACTGAGACGGCCCATCCCCACCTCGACCCATCCCCACCTCCATCAGCTAAAGCATGAAACAGCAGGAGAACCCCTCCCCTGTAATGTCCCTCCAGTGCCCTCTACTGAGATAAGTTAATATCATGCTCACTGTGAAGAGATGCCTTAAAAAATCCCCTCTATTAGCACATGGCATATATTGTGGTGTAAATATGGAACTGAGAGGCAATACATTAATAGTGACAGAGATTGTTAACTCAAAAAATAACACTGTGTTTATTTTTGTACACAGGACAGCTGGCATGTAAAAACACAGTTCCCAATGTGGTCATAATGCAAACTCCAGAGAACTATCTCCCAGAGTGACTATAATGTGTTGTGGAAAATTGCACCTGAAACTTGTACAATTTTGTTAACCAACGTCACCCCAATAAATTCAAACCCAGCCTCACATACATCAACCCCAGAGGTTGCCACAGAGTGAAATCATAATGTGGAAGCAGGTCTAAACTGGATAGCTAAATCAGGTTTAGGAACATATTTCTCCTGAAATATATCCAGACACATTCCTAGAATAACCAATCGTCCTAACTAGCAACAAGACCTTTCCAATAATAACAATTACAGAGAATCAATCCATTCCCATTCCCCCGATTCTGACAGCTACGCCCACCCAGAAATTGTTAAAGACTTTTTTGTTTGTTTCATTACCTAAAATACACTTAATATTTCAATAACTTGATTTAGGTCCTCATCAATGAAAGTCTCACATATATGATACCAAACTACTTACTACAACCACAATGAGGTAGAGAAAACAACACCACCTCATTGTGTTGAGCCTGAGGTCAAAGGATCCTTTGGCTCTTAGGTGTGTGGAAAGTATACATACCTTCAACAACAAAAAGCATTATAACCTGTTGAGTATTGGCAAACTTTCTAGTGAGTTTCTGTATATCTGAAATTATAACTGAATCAATCCAAATATTTTCATTTTTAGAAATTCTGCTCATCTCCAAATCTTAGAAATGACTCTCCAGGAAGTCAGTTTCTGAAAATGAGAATTACAAGACTGCTCTAAAACTTTAAGCATAGAAGAGGAAAATAAAAGGAATCAATGTATACTTTTTACCACAGCCCAAATCTAGAGTTTGTGCATGTACCCATCTTTCCCCAAAAGAAGTAAATAAGGAAAATGAAAAAAAAAATCTTCAGGCTACTTTGTGACTCTGGCATATGGAAAAACTCAGAAGGTCAGAGTCATACAACCTGCTAAATATTCTTTTATGACATGACCTGAGGAAATAACTTCAATAAAACTTTGGAAATTAATATTTAAAGTGAAGTGTTCCTCCCCTAAGAGTGAATAGCATCTTGAAAGAAAATAATTAGTTAATAAAAACTAGGCTCCCATCATAATTTTCTGAACTAATCCTGATTATATCAAGCTTCCTCAAGTATCCCCGTAGAGCATTTCTAAATGCCTTTGTTTTAAAACAATTTTCATTCCCATTAGCTAGGCATGGTGTGTAGAGGAAGATTTGAATTCCTCTTGAAAAGTGGTGTGATAAATTACTTTTTACTACCCAGGGAAGGTCTGGAAAAACTTGGTGAAAGTTAATAAATAAACCTGGTGAAAGTTAATAAATTATGTTCTCAGTTTGTAAATGTTCATATTTTCAACTGTTATTTTATTAAACAGTTGTCAGAACCTCCCTTTGCTTGCAGCCCTAGAACCCCACTTTGTGCAAATACCTGCAACAAGTAACAACTAATGAAGCACTAGAGGCAAAGCACATGTTTTGATTAGTCATGCCATATGTGCAGCTCAGACTCTACTATGTAGCTGGGAACAGGTATGTTAGGTAGAGACCTAACCTACAGGTAGGTGTGCTAATCACTACTATTCAAACTCCAGGCTCTTTTTAATAATCTGACAAAAAGCAATTGCCCTTATTGATTTCTAATTATCCAGCATGTGATTTATGACCAGAACCAATGAGTGTCCGTTTATTGAGAATTTAAAAAGTGGTTATAACTGCACAGTTCTGCTGGAGGACTGGACCATATCCAAGTTTAAGAATCAAGAGTATTACTTAAATGAAATGCCCTGGCCTGGTGGCTCAGTTGGTTAGAGCATCATCCCATACACCAAAATGTTGCAGGTCTGATTCCTGGTCAGGGCACATACTTAGGTTATAGGCTTGATCCCTGGTTGGGATGCATATGGGAGACAACCGACTGATGTTTCTCTCTCTCTCTCTCTCTCTCTCTCTCTCTCAATCAATCAATAAAAACATATCCTCAGCTGAGGATTTTTTTAAAAAAGATTATTACTTTGGGAGGCATCAGATCAATGTTTCTCTCTCACAATGATGTTTCTCTCTCATCAGATCAATGTTTCTCATATTGATGTTTCTCTCTCTCTTTCTCTCTCTCTCTCTCATCAATAAAAACATATCCTGGAGTGAGGATTTTTAAAAAAGAATATTCAAATAGTAAGGCATTACTTCAAAAATACCCATTCTATTGGCAAAGCTCATAGAAGAAACTAAATGTATTCCAATTAATACTAAACTAAGTTGTATTAATTAACCCACGTGTGAAATGCACAATGTTATCACTCAACCAAAATTACACAAATTGAAGTAAAAAGTCTACAACTTTTCAGAATCTTCATATATACCTATATCTGTATCTATAGCACAATGATAATGACAATGAGAGCACACTTTTCTTGAGTACTTATCATGAGCCAGGCACTGAGCTAAGCACTTTATATACTACACCATCTATATAATTTTTATACTCACAATAACTCTAGAATCCATTATTTCATTATTTCTAGGAGATGAAAGGTTTAGCAACTATAAAGGACGTATTCAAGAACATACAACTAACAAGTGGTAGAGAAAATATTCCAATTCACATCTTCAAACTTTACACCAAAATGCCTCTTCTTAGAATAAAGAGTATCCTTAGCTTTAATTCTTAGATTGCTACTGCCAGTACCTTCAAGAAAATGAGGTTTATATCCATGATATAAAAAGGTAAACATGCCTGTTCCACTTGTTACTTATTGGCAATTACCACCTATATGTGAGGGACCATTTTGAGATATTGTAAAGCAAGGAATAAATGAAAATGACTGTGTAAATAGCCCTTTATCAGTCTTCAAGGGACCTTTGGTGAATAACATTCTTTTTAAGCCAGTAGTTTAAAATGTTGATTTTATTTATTATACTGGATATGTGCTACCATTTGAGCAAACAGTTTTGTTTCATATCTATAACAGAAATTTTACTTTAATTTGAAAACTGGAGAAAGACTTTTAGGAGGTGATATTTTTTGTGTGTATACTATCTTGCTATATTTTACAAATGTATTCAAATGTTAATGGAATGCCTTTGGCCTTTTGTTGGATATATATGTGTGTCTTGTATCCCATCAAGAGCCTAAGAACAAGAACTTGGTAGTTGTATGGTGGCTGACATGGAGAAATCTTAGAAGGTGTTAAAGAATTGTTGATTGTTCTATCTCATTCATAAGGACTCAGAAGAAGAAGATGCATTTTTTAAGTAAAAGTGGATTAAGAATAACTAGAAATGTTTCAGTTGGCACCTCCTATAGCTACTGTGCCCATAGCCCAGCTCTCACTTGATTTCTTTAAAATCCAAGAGTGTTCTATACATACCTGCACTATAGTAATGACACAAACAAGCAGCAGCATGCCAGGTCATTTATATTCCAAACAGCTTTGCCAGCACTGAACATGTCCAGGAAGCATCATGTGAAGACCTGTTTGGGCCACTCATCAGGGACAACAGCTCTGGAGAGAATCAGCAGAAGCAGAGGACCCCAAAGGGTACCAAGGAAAGCTGGCCTATGAGTTCACAAGCTCCTTCCCTACTCTCTGTCTTCCCTCTCAGCTTCCTCCCATTCAGCTTCAGAGAAGACAATGAAAGTCAGAACTGCTCTGAGCTCCACAGAACACAGACAACCTCTGAGGATTTGTATCGGTATGAATGCACGAATGCACGTCCCTCAGTAGCATAGCCTGGAGTGGCTTCGGAGTCATCCTCAGTTGAAAGGCACCAATGCCTTCTGCTACTCCCAAGTCCTGAGCAAGCATAGGACCCTTTAGGCAAAGAAAAGTTTCCTTAGGGGATGCCCCCAGGTCCCCATAGTGCAACCCTCACTGATGCTACAGTGAAATAATCAGGGGGGGGGGGGGCGGGGGGGAGGATTCCCTTTCACCCTCATTGGGGAACATACCAGAAAATGTTCTCTCTTACTTATTGAGCACCTAAAAGTGGTTCAGAAAGTACAAGACCTGAAACAGCGCACCAGACTTCATGGGCTTCGACAAGGCGCCCCCCTGTGCATATCTTAGTTGAGTTGTCACGTTTATATGAATCCCACAGCAGCTCACAAAGAATCAGCCCATGTCACAGAGCCCTGGCATCTTCCTGTTTCTGCCAGACTCTTCCTCTTTCTGGCACACAATTACACAGAAAGGCTGAGCCTTGAAGAGGTAGGTAAATGGAATTTTGCATTTCAAAGGCGTTTTTATCTGCTTCAGGAAGAGCTATCATCTACTCATTAAACACCCACCTACAATCAGCTCTGATGCAGAGTGGACCTTGATCCACCGCTCACCAATTTGCTTGAGAACTTTAAGCCCTCCTAATCTCAGGCTGGTTCACATTTGACTGCTGAAGTTTTTAGCTGAGTATTCACTGCAATCACCACTTCATTTATTTTATTTAAATGAAGGAATGCATTTTTTTATTCTTGATTCCTTTAATCTTTTCCTTATTAACAAAAAAGGCCTTAGGTCAGAAGGAAGGCAGGAATATGCAGCAAATTACTGATCTCTTTGGAGAAAAGCTCTGCACAAACTGAGCTTTCTGAGCTTTACAAAACTTTCACCTTCTTTAGGGCTTTAAGAATAATTGAAAACACCCATATTTTTGTCTTCTTAACTACTTCCTATATATTGTTTTAGTACTGCAAGACAGTATAGTGAAGTAGAGACAGGTTGCTTGGACTCATTTTCAAGTTCTGTTAATTCCTAAGTGTCTTAATCTTTCTGTGCCTCAGTGTGCTTATCTGTAAAATGGTCTTATGTGCTTCTCTAATAAGATTGTTGTGCAGAATGACCTAATATATGTAAAGCATTAAAACAATCACTGGCACAGGTCTGGGTTCCATGTTAGTTATGGTTTCTCAAAACAACCTATTTAAAATTACATACTTACAAAATCTCAAATTAGGTAAACTGAATTTTTGCTCAAGTTATCCATCACCAGGATGTCTTTATTTCAACAATAAGCTCAAAGTATGTCACTTTGAGGAAACTCTTTAATTTTGTTCTTGAGTTTTGTTTTCCTAGTCTTTAAAATGAAGATAATAGTGATGTTTACCTCATAGGATTATTATCTAGCAAATGAGAGAAAAATGAGAACCTGTGTGGTACTCACCCTAAGGCCAGAAAATAATGCCTGCTGCATGCGGTCAGGTAACGTGGAGCAGACAGAGTTGCTCTTCACAATACAATAGCATTACAATGAGGTGAATAAGGTCTAGCTTGGAATCCCCATAATGCAGGCACAGGGATGGTTAGGAAATCAAAGTCAATATAGGTCAGAGAAGAACAGAATACAGAAGAAAAAATAATAAATGTACTGAAGTAAATACAACTATCTTACCAATATTTTTTGTCCCCAAAACAAAGTCCCTCCAGCATACATTATCCCTTAATCTTTCCAGTGATGTTAAACAACTGTGTGACAGGATGAACCACTGACTTTTTAAAGAAGAGTCAGGTTCTCTTGTAGAGGAAGAAAGGAGACTGGAACATTAGGGTTCCCAACACAGGAGAGGGCAAAGGGGAGGTTTAGGTTATAGTGCAAGCTGTCTAGATGAATTGTCACTATCTTCCTTGCCCCATTTGAGCCCTCATCTACCCCTCCTTGTAAGGAAATGCATTCAGGAGCTGGCCCAAGAGACCTATCAAAATTGGGCACTAGATGCAATAATTAGTCAAACTGGTCTAATGTTTATTAGCACAGAATTAGTTAAGTTCTGATAGAACATGGATATGGCTGGCTGCTAGTAGGTATTATTTGGGATTCAAAGGTCAAGTTCAAAGCATGCCTGCTCTGGTCAGAGGAGCGAAGTTCTTTAGTCCAGTGTGTCTCAGTCTTACTCTCTACCTAATTCACCTGGGATCTTTTACCGGTTCCTGCTCAGTAGATATGGGTGGACCCAACATTATGTACTTCAACAATCTCCCAGCTGATGTGTTGTTGCTGCTCCAAACAACACACTTTGTGGAGCAGGGGTCTCTCTCAGAGAGAAAGGGTTTTGACAGTGGTGACCTCAATCTGAGAGCTTTTATAAGAGCTTTTATAAGCTCATGTAATATCTTGCTAGATCTGTTTGGAAATCTCTAAAGTATAAAAGGGTTTGCCCAGGTTCAGTCTCTAAGGAGTGGGTAAATTATTTTCATTCTTTCAACAATTTGTGTATTGAAAAACTGGATGTTAGGTTTCCCTGTATTTTTTTCTGAATACACTCCCCACTGAAGACCCAAGAGATCTTTAAGGTGTATAAGAGTTCTCCCTGTGGGATGCTATCACTGTTTTTACAGGTCAGAACAACCCCAGTGGTCAGATTATCCGCTGGACTGGAGCCAGCAAATCCAATTGTGTCTGAATAATCTCTAAGGACTCTTCTAAAGTGACATGGTTCTAGGTTCTAGTTTCTTTCATCAAAGTATTGGGGATTTTTGTTTTAATTTCTGGTTGGTTTAATCAGAGTTAATGCACATTACTCAGAACAAAAGGGGGTGTTAATACAACATGCTCATTCAGTGGTGGAGATGAAGGCATCTTTCCATATGACATCTGATGATAAGTAATTTAAATGAGACATGCAGTTAACCAGGGAGAAAGCAACCTCCTGCAAGTCTGCTTAAAAAATTCTGCACATGCCGTGACTGGTTTGGCTCAGTGGATAGAGCATAGCCCTGCGGACTGAAAAGTCCCAGGTTCGATTCCAGTCAAGGGCATGTACCTTGGTTGTGGGCACATACCCAGTGGGAGGTGTGCAGGAGGCAGCTGATCCATGTTTCTCTCTCTCTATTCCTCTCCCTTCCTCTCTGTAAAAAATCAATAAAATATATTTTAAAAATTCTGCACATATGAATTCATCCACTCTCTGTGGCATAGACAAAATTAACTTTTCCTTTTTACCCTGCACACTAGTGTATAACCATTTTGAACAAAAAAAGGCATCTATCTAAATATAACCAACAGCTCATGATCCCATCTTTTAAGTCTTTACTCTCCTTTTTCTTAACTGTAGTAGCAACTATCACCTTCTAGAAGACTATCATTTAGGTATTTCTTATGTTTATTGCCTATCACTGTGCTAGAGTGGGCCACCATCCTACAAGGGTAGGGATCATTTAACTCTTGCTGTTTAATGAAAGACTTAGAATAGTGTTATTTATATAGAAAGCATTTTTCAAATCTGTAAATCAGTTGCCATTGAGTTTCTGAGTTCTTTAGAAGGAAGATAAAACAATCTCAAAAAGAAAGATGTATATAACAGATTAATTTTCAGAGCATACCAGAATCTCGTACATACCAGAATCGAACCTGGAACCCTTCAGTCTGCAAGCTGATGCTCTATCCACTGAGCCAAACCTGTCATTCACAGATGCCATTTATGTTGAAAGTCTTCCTTGCTGCATTGTTTTCAATTTTCAATTGAGGGGTTATTTTAAAGCAAATAGATGAACCTGTTGAAAGGGAGAAAGAGAGTGAGGAGGGAGTGTGGGAAACAGAGGCTTTGTAATGACTTCCATGTGAGGACAGCCTGGAACCCCTTTCTCCAAGCTCATCTCCTTCCATCCTTTCTTTCACTTTATGGTTGGAACACATCATAATTCCCCAACTTGTACACTATTTCAAGCCTCTGGGGTCTTACTTGGACTGCTCTGTGTCCAAAAGAGTTCTTTTTCCCTCCTTCTGGTATGGATTGAAAACACTCTGGCTTTCTCCTTTCCTTCTTGCAGTGGTTCTCAACCTGTGGGTCGTGAACCTTTCACAGGGGTCGCCACAGACCATTGGAAAACACACATAATTACTTATTTTTTGTGATTAATCACTATGCTTTAATTATGTTCAATTTATAACAATGAAATTGGGGGTCACCAGAACATGAGGAACTGTATTAAAGGGTCATTACAAAGCCTCTGTTTCCCACACTCCCTCCTCACTCTCTTTCTCCCTTTCATCAGGTTCATCTATTTGCTGTGAAATAACCCCTCAATTGACAAACAAGTCTTTTTGAGGCCGTTTTATCTTCCTTTTAAAGTTTAGAATCTAAACAGCCCTGACTGGTTTGGTGCAGTGGATTGAGCCTCTGCCTGCGGACTGAAGGGTCTGAGGTGAGAGAGAGAGAGAGAGAGAGAGAGAGAGAGAGAGAGAGAGAGAGAGACAGAGAGAGAGAGAGAGAGAGAGAGAGAGAGAGAGAGAGAGAGTTAGTTTTGTGGAGAGGAGGAGGAGTTTTGTGGAGAGGAGGAGGAGTTTTGTGGAGAGGAGGAGTAATATTTGTAGTAAAGTAGTTTATTATAACTGATTTAATGTTAGAGGAGCAAAGGCAGATGAGGGCAAACCTTTTATTCTTTTCTATATTTTTTCTATGAAGTCTGCCTTATTCTTTATTTGTCAATATTTCTTCATTTCTGAAAACAACAGGATTTCTATAACCTTTCACATACTGGCAAAGCAAGCCCAATAGCTCCCAGGCTCTCAGATCCACAAAGAGGCAATGGGTGGAGACAGAAGTGGGCGTGAGCTCTGAGTAGCAGACAAAGTTCAAGTCAGCTGCACTACAAGTAACTGAACAGACCATAGTTGTCTTTGCTGGCTTCTCGAATCGATGAAACCTAAGTGTACAGGTTCCCTGTCCCAGGTTTGTTTCAATCCCCACAAAGCCCTTTATTCAGTCATCCTCCATGTACTAGTGCCTTAGGAAAGTGCTTTCATGCAGAATGCATTAGTTAAGTAGCTGGAGAAATGTTCTTTTTATTATTGCATTCATCTCCCAGTAATTCATTTAATATTAGCCCCTATAATAACATCTTGAATTTAAACAGTGCCTTTAGCACTACTTTCTCATCAATCAGTTGTTATTTCTTGATAGTTTCCCTCTCAATGCTTACATATAAAATGGAAAGATGTGGAGGAAGAATACTTGCTTTACGGGATCATTTAGTCAAATACAGTAATGCCCAGAACAAATTACTACATTATGTTTTGTGATTTATGATTTATGTTCCCAAATGCTCATAAAATCCAGGCTCAATAAAAGCTAGACAGCCTTTGAGAAGGGATCATCTTCTATGATCATTGCCATCCGGACAATACAGGGCACACATTACCCACGGGACAGCATGGCACAGAGGAAGGAGCATTAACTTCAAAGTCAGAGACCAACAGTGAAAGTGAAATCCTCATCCTCTCCTCTTAGCTGTGTAACCTTGAGCAACCTTCTAATTTCTTTAAAAGTTAATTTCCTCTGCAAAAATTTGGAGTGCAGATTAAATCAGATAATATAAATATACAGTAAGCACTCAAAAAATAGTTGGCATTTTTACTATTCTCTAAATCTCAAAGATATCATCTGTACAGCTTCTCTGATATACATACTACTGTTAAGACAAAAGGTCATTATTTTAATAATATATTAAGTTTATTGAGCATTTAATGTACAGGATGGGGCAAAAATGGGTTTATAGTTGTGAGTACATGAAACACAGAGTTTATTCTTGAATTATTATTTATTGTATTATTTTCCATACAAACAACTGTAAAACTACTTTTGCCCCACCCTGTATTATAGGTTATTTCTCACAAAAATAGAATATATTTTAAGATAGGATACAAGAGAGAATATATATTATTATCCCACCTGATAGATAAATTGAGCAAATCACAACCTTCCAGTGTCCCGCATAAAAGCCTCCAGAGGTTTTCCCATTGTACCTGGAGTAAAATTCTGACCACCTGCCCTGGCTCACCAAGACCTACAAAAGTCGGCCCTTTCCTCCTTCTGTGACCTCATCTCCTGCCACTGCATCTTCAGCCTTCACCAGCTCAAGCCAGGTTCCCAAACTCAATAAGCTTGTTTTCTCTTTGTAGAGTCCCTGTTCTCAGGAGCCTCCTTCCCCAATACCAGTTTTTGTCATTTTATCTCCTTGTCATTTAGATCTCAGAATAAAAGCTATTTCCAGGGAGGCCTTTTCAACCAGCCAACTGGGTCATTCTCTGCTACATTACCTGATGTTGTTTTTCTGCATAGTCTTATTACTCTCTGATTATTGCTTTTGTTTAGCTATGCATTTGTTTGTTGCCTACACACACACCAGCTTCAGCACCCTCAGGATTCTTGATAACTGTGTTCACTTCTACATCCCCCCAGTTTTTAGAACACTTCTTGGCACCTATTGGGTGCTCATAAATATTGTTGACTGAATGAATGAGTAAATGAATGAGTGACCTCATCACTTTGATGCTCAGAGGTTTTCCTTGTGTCTAGGCAAGGAATTTTAGTCACTTCTGCTGGTCCACTTGTCTATAGACACAGAGAACAAATATTGCAATTCATACATCAAACATCTTTCCTTATGCTCACCCCTTAGACTTTCAAATGCAAATACCTGAAAGTATACCTCACATGTACATATTCTCCTCTACTGTGACTAAGTCAATTGTAGTATATTGATTTCTGTCACATCAATTTCAGTCTTTGTTTATATCAAGGATATTCTTTAATCCCCATCTCCACCATGACCATCAAAACTGCTGCTGCTTGCCCTCGCTGGTGTTGTTAAATGGTTAGAGTGTGGGCCCATGCAGGAAGGGTCTCAGATTCTATTCCAGTCAGGGCATATGTACCTGGGTTTTGGGTTCCCTCCCAGCCCCTGGTCAGAGCGAGAGTGGGAGCAACTAGTCAGTGTGTCTCTCCACATCAATGTCTCTTTCTCTCTCCAACACCTCCTTTCTTCCCTCCCTTCCACTCTCTGTGAAAAGCAATGGAAAAACTGTCCTCTGGTGAGTATTAACATAAAAAACTGCTGCTGCCCCATGGACCACTCTGCACCTTTGAGATGTGCATTGGGAGGAAGGATGCCCAGCCAGCACTGACAGGGACTAAGATGCCCCCCTAGACTTTCCTTTGTGATGTTTCTGAACATCTCAGTTCTGAGTGAGCAATGTTCATGACCAGCTGGCAACATCTCTGTAATGTTTATTCCTCGGATAAGAACATCTAGTCTACCGAATTATAATGGGGATTAAATGAGGAAATGCATGGAAGATGCCTGTGGGCCCTAATATTGTTCCTAACTTTGAATATATGTTTGGCAAGGAGTGAATGTCAAGGAGAAAAATATCAGAAACTTTTTAAAGTTCCAATAAAAGCAAAGTGTTTTCTGGTAGACACAAATTTTTCCTGCCCTGGGGTGTTATAATAAATAATTAACCTTATAGCTATTTGCTTATAACTAAGAGAGGGATCCTTTCAGATAGCAATAAATTATTGCTTTAATATAAGAAACAAGAGAACAAGATTTGTATTGTTAAAAGGTATGTATTTTTTTCCAAAACAATCCAGACAATTTGCAAAGAGACTGTCTTAAATAAATCTTCACACACTGTGAGCCCTTGAGAACACACTGCTGACTGTAGCTAAGCTGCATAAGCCCTAAAAGCAAGCAGGGTAGCAAAAAAGAGGGCAAGATTAGAGCAATGGCATGAATGGCGATGAGATTCTCTTCAACAGAGTAGAACAGTTGCCTAAAGTTCAATTTTGTTTTAATTATAAATAGTATCAGTTCTGAATCAATTAAAGTAATTACAAGACATAGGACTGTTTTTAGTATACTATAAAATTAAAACATCCAAGAAACAGACAAACAGCAAGTAATTTAGAAACAAACCTCCTGAATTTGTTTCCATGTGCATTTGTCAGAGAAATTTAATGTAAGTCAACACAGAAATCAGACAGAAGACAAAAACCAGAGGTAAATGGACATTCAAATACTATCTCTGGAAAATTATCCAAATAATTTTTCTTAACTCAGTCCAGTTAATGCTTATTGAGGCTCATCTATATGTAACACCATGCCTGCTTCTCCATTATGTACCTTGTGATTCCCAAGACATCACTCAGCTTAAACTTCCACAAATTTTTCTGAGCTTTCAATTTAAACTTAATTGATTTTTGGACCTAAACTTCAATATTTAGACAAATAAGAAAACTCAACCAACCTTGCTAAGAATAATGATCTCTCTTATCATTTTCTCTTTCTAAAATTACAATTTGCTTCTGTTGGTTCAAAAATTCTATGATATCCCTAAAAAACCCTACTTTCATTGCTATTATGATATAGTCACACACAATACTATAAGTGTTTCCTTATACAAAAAGGTAAAAAAAAACACGAGGATTTAATATTCACTTTGGAGACAACTTTACCAAAGGATTCATCATAGGGTTCCATCAAATATAGCGCTTCTTTCATGTAGTTATCACATTATTCAATTTACAAAAATTTAAATTTTCAAAATTTTCAGGAATGTATCTATTGCCCAAAGTGCAGTAAACCATAATCTGTGAAAATCACTACATTTCATGACAGATCAAATAAAATAAGCTACACAGATTTCTATTAAAAACAAACACAAGCTTAGTTTAGAGGAGTTTTGTTTGTAACTAAGGAAATTCAAGAGTTCATAGCTCCATGTAAGCATCACAAGTGCTCTGAATATCTTTAGAAAGGCAGCCAAGGTAATGCTAGCCCCCTAAGGTGACAAGTGGGGGAAGAAGGAGAATTAAATGAGGGAGGGCAAAAAAGGAATCAACTCCTAGAAAATGTCAGGATTCGGTGCTCCATGAATATTCTCATGTGTCTGCATGGTCAGGACTTTCTGGACAATGATTGCAAGCAACCTTGGTTAAAGGATAAAGGATAATTGAATAGCAACCCGAAAGACAGAGACCTCCAGAGAGATAGAGAGTCTTAACTCCTCTCGAAGCCCTTTATTTACCTTCCAGTGTGTGAAATTAGATTTCCCCCTTCTTTCTCCAGACAGAAATTATTTACATTCCAGAGCAAAGGTCTCTCTACACCTTCTGAGAGGAGGATGAACAGATGTGTAAGTCACTCTACATAAGCTGCAAGATTCATAATTTTGGGGGTGCATCTCCTGTGGTGCATGTGCAGGGACATCATTTGTCACCCTGTGGGAAAGTGGGGCCTGAGGAACTGGCACGAAGATGCTCTGTGAAAAGCAGTTTGTTTACTTTCGGATCCAGAAAACTTGTGTTCCCTGGCAGGATAAATACATAAAAATAGATATAAAATGTTAACAGATAAAAAGAGAATTTGTGGATAAAGGAAGGAATTAAATTGATGGCAGAGGAGAAAAAATTATATCCACCAGAATGTCTCCATTTGGGCAGTACTGACATTTTGGATCAGGTAATTTTTTTGTTGTAAGAGACCATCCTGTCATTGTAATATATTTAGTTGCACCCCTGGCCTCTACCCACTAGATATAGCCCTCTTATCCTCCCTCCAGTCAAGATAACCAAAAATATTGCCAGACATTGCCAAATGTCTCCTGGGTTGCAAAATTGCCCCTGGTTGAGAGTTGAGAACCACTGATATAGACAGATTAAATGTAAAATATGCCCTATTAAGTGGTCCCAGTACAACTATCTTTCTCCTTTGGCTTTAGCAAACATTACCTCAGTATTAGTTTGTGTCATTATATTAAACTCACCATATCCCAAAGCAACACTTTATAGAATAATCCTACTTAAAATGGTATCTTTCTAGAATTATGTTATTTACTAAATAGAGTAGTCCAATTAACTGGACAGTAGTAATTCAATTAAAAAAAATAAAACACTAATACATGAAGAGGTTCATCATCTACAGAATTTTAAGGTCAGAATGGACCTAATTCCTCATCACTGCTGATGACACTTGGAATGCTTTAATATTCTCCACAATATCCTGGTGAGTAATGATCCACCCAGTGTTTGAACATCTCCATTGATGGGAAGCTCACTCCTCTTAAAGAGGCCCATTGATTTCTAGATAATTTGGAATTTTGGAATTTTCTACCTTAAATTGAGGAAGAACTATCTGCTTTTAGCTTCCAACCATTGATTCAGTGTGTCATTCAAACAAATCAAAATCCCTTCCCACATACAAAACATAACATGTTTGTATTCAGTATCATATTTCTCCAACATCTTCCCTTTTCTGAATTAATACCTATAATTCCTCCCACCCTCTTTTGTAGGGGCCTGATTTAAGTCCTTCCATTCTCCTGGCCATTCTCTGAAATGTTTATAGTTTCTTCATGTAGCTTTTATAATCTGGTTTCTAAAAGTGGAATGCCATGCTCCAAATGTGATCTGAACATTATACTGTAAGAAAAGATAGCGGAGGGACCATCATGTCTCCATTCTTGCCACTACATTTCTTTTAATGTAGCCTAAAATGACTGTGCTTAGCAGAGAGGGAACAGAGGGATTTCTTGAGGTTGGTGGTATAATTCTGATGAATAACTTTTTTAAATTCTGTTATATTTGTCTTCTCTAACAAAGAAAATTATCTTCTGAATGAAACATTTTAAGTAAAAATGACTAATCTCTTCTGTTAGACACAACTATATCGTTAATTATATTGAACTTATTCTCAATTTCAACTAGAAAAATTTATCCTTCATACGTCATGCTGCCAAATCCCTAGTATCTTAATTTGTGAAGTTAGTATTTGGATTCAAGTTTAGAATCTTACATTTAATGTTATATCAGTGAGTCTCTGTATAATATTTTCTATATTTCTATTTAAGATTAACATTGAACTCCCAAGCCTGTTCTTAGGAACTCTGCATTTGCATGTTTTAAGAAAAATCTAAGTTTGCTTGTTCCTCTCCTCTAACACCTCCTACTATTGTTTACATTTTCAGTCTCATTCAGGGTCACCTTCCACAATATGTCTTCTACTAAGGTAAATGAACCACTCAAGGGGGGTAATCTTGCCATCAATGGACTGTTCAAATATAGGGTAGATATCAGTTATTAAGAATTATCTTTCAGAAAATAATCCACCTTGATAGAAAAGATAAAAATAAGTATCTATTTTCTTTATTATTAATAAAAATTATATTATCGATGTCAAGCAAACCATCTATCTTTTGATTGTTTTATATAAGAAATTGCCAACAGGGAGAAACAAGATGGCAGTGTAGGCAAATGCCTGTACTCGCTGCCTCCCACAACCACAACAAAATTACAACTAAAATACAGAACAACCATCATCCAGAACCACTGGAAAGCTGGCTGAATGGAAGTCCTTCAACTAGAGAAGTAAAGAAGAAGGCACACTGAGACTGTAGAAGGTGCAGAGGTGCAGAACGGGCTGGGCCGGCACCCACGTGTGCCGCTTTTTTAATCGAGAGGGGGATTGTCTCTGCGGAGGCCGCCGGAGGAGCAAGCTGTCCCACCCCCACACCAGACACCAAGCCCAGGGTTCCAGAGCTGGGAAAAGAAGTCCCTAGAGGTAGTAAGCACTACGGGCTGTAAAAACCAGTGCAGATTGAGGCTCAGTGACACAGAGACTGCTGGAGACCCAGCTACTCCTTTTAAAAGGCCGGCACACAAACTGAACTTACAAGCTCCAGCTCCCTCTGAGCTCCAGTGCTGGGTGTGGCTCTGGGGGACCCAGAAACATACGAAGAGAAACTGGACTGTCTGGCATCTGGGCAGGAACTCGGGGTGGGGGCGGCTTTCTTTCAGATGGAGGTGCCCGCAGGTATCATTGTTTCCATGCTGGGACCTCTCCGGTGGCAGGGTTGACTGGCAGCCATTTCTGTTTGCTCTGCCCTGGTGATTCCCTGAGACCCCTCCCCTCCCAAGCTGTGTGCAGTGGCTTTTGCATATGAATTACCTGTACTTGCCTAGGCTAAAACCTGTAAAACAAGCTGCAGCTGGGTCAGGGAACCCCACACCTATCAATAAAAGGCCCAAGACCTGGCACCAGCACCAGCCCGCCTTGCTTCACAGCTGGGCCTCATCTGGGCACTTCCAAACCTGATACAAAGAGGTGGAAACTGCAGATCTCTCTGTAGCTCCTGCTGGGTGGCCCCAGACAGTGGCTGATTTTGCACCTCCCTGGAGACCCAAGAGCCAGTGTACCCAGTGATCAGTGTCAGACCATACCAGATTACAACTCTACACATCCATAAGGGACACACTCAAGGGGCATACTCATTGAGTACCAAAGCCCCACTGAAGCAAGTCCTGCTCCATAGGGCTGTCTCCTGCACAGCAGCTCTCCCACTGAAACACAGCTGGTCCCCACAGCCAATTGGCCTAGAGATCAATTCCTCCCAGTGACACCAAGAGCAATCAAGGCTCAACTACAACAAGACTGTGCACACAACCCACAAAGGGGTACACCTAGAGCAGTGGTTCTCAAACTTCCTAATACTGCAACCCTTTAATACAGTTCCCCATGTTGTGGTGACCCCCAATTTCATTGTTACAAATTGAACATAATTAAAGCATAGTGATTAATCACAAAAACAATATGTAATTATATATGTGTTTTCCGATGGTCTTAGGCGACCTCTGTGAAAGGGTTGTTTGACCCCCCAAAGGAGTCGCAACCCACAGGTTGGGAACCGCTGACCTAGAGTGTCCACCTCAGGTGACTGGGGAGGCTGAGTCACTGGGCCCTATAGGAAACCTAGTACACAAGGCCACTCTACCAACTTAAGGAGACTTAGCAGCTCTACCCAATACATAGAAACAAACACAGGGAAGCAGCCAAAATGCAGAGACAAAGAAACATGTCACACGTGAAAGAAATGGAAGAAAGCAAACTACTGGATATAGAATAGTTTATAAGGTTATAAACCATTATAAGGTTACTCAAGAATCGTCTACAAACCTCCAAGGGACTTAGTGAGACTTTCAAGGATCTTAGTGAGAATGTAAAAAAAAAAAATGGAAAAGGGCCAGTCAAAAATTAAGCATACACTGACTGAAATAAAGAATAACATACAGGGAGTCAACAGTAGACTAGAGGATCCAGAGAATCAAATCAACAATTTGAAAAATAAGGAAGCAAAAAACACCCAACGAGAAGAGCAAAAAGAAAAAAGAATCCAAAAATATGAAGATAATGTAAGGAGCCTCTGGGACAACTTCAAGTGTACCAACATCTGAATTATGGGGGTTCCAGAAGAAGAGAGAGAGCAAGATATTGAAAACCTATTTGAAGAAATAATGACAGATAATTTCCCCTACCTGGTGAAAGAGATGTTTTGAGAGACTGAATATGAATGAACATTGAGCTTGGAACACTGCTCAAAATAAGATATTGTCCAAGAAACTAAACAGAATGCAAACTTCTGAAATTACAAAGATACACTGAATAACTAGTTTTGCCTTCACCTACTCTAATACATAACATAAACTTAAAATTTTCCACTGCTTTACCAGAAATTCTTTAGAAGCCTGGGGCACAGAATCAGAATTAAGATCTTTATCAACTGGAAAAATTAAAATATCTTGGAAGCTTTGAAATCCCTGATGAGATGATGGGTTTCTCTGCCACCTTCCAGACACACACACACACACACACACACACACACATATCAGAAAACAACTACTAAAAAATGCATAATGATTCTGATATGCAGTCACTATCTACTTCCTATCTATCTCTTTTTTACACTTTTTACAGGCAACTTAAGGTCCATCAAAAGTGTGAACATTTTCTTGAACAACCTTGGCATTTCTATAATGTCTTTCTTTAAGTTTATTGCTTAATATTCTGTCATGCATCTCCAATACCCTGTAAGCAGTGGCATCTGGTCTCATATGTACCCCTGAGCAAGTAAATTTGCTGAACTGAGCCCTCCACCAAAAGCTGTACCTAGAATACATGTTTGAAAGATAGTATTTTTCCTTTGTAGTAATAATCTGTCGACTTTAGCAAGTGGTAATTTTTCCGATTTGTTTCTGTGCCATTTGCTGTCCCTGATAGCCTTTTAATTAGGTTGCTTGTTTGTCAAATGCCAGTTTCTTATGCTTGTTCTCCTTCATGGATTCAAAACTAATCAAGGCAGGTGTTGTATAAATTGTATAGGATGACATGCTGTCATGATCAATTGCTAATTAATTCCTTCTGCTTCTGTGATTCTTACATTCTCTCAAATGAAAAACAATAGTCATTACACATTTTATGTTTGTTAAAGCACTTCATAATAGCAGGGATGGGATTAATTTTCAGGCAAGTGTTTTCATTCAAGTGTTAGGAAAGACTCTGTTGTTTAGAAACTATTGTTGATTTTATTTTTTACTCTAGGAAACCAGTGACTGTTTCTAGGCAACATATGAATATATGGGGAGGAAAAAGAAGCCACCTTAGATAAAACTACCATATGTTTTTAACGGTGAGACATTTTAAAGAGGAGTCAATAAATATAAAGGGCCTTTCATATTTTTCATAACAAAAATATCACCCAACTACTAAGTTCTTTCTGTGTTCTACTCTGCTGAACTCTCAGTGTGATTCCATATACTTTACCTTGAACAGGGTATGTAGGATTTAGCAGTTGTGTCAGGGAGAAATAATCAGACTGTGTTTTGGGGTATAGTCTGGTTTAAGGTGCCAGCAGTTTACAGAAGTTGTCTAGAAAGCCAGCCCCCAGACTCTAAAAACCTTGAGGGGCATGAGATAGCCCAACCTCCTTTCATAGAAATAGACCCAGTCCTAGGAGTAGCTGCTCCCATTGACAGAGGGAAGAACTGGGTCTCAGCAAGCTCTTTGTCCAAGTGACCCAGAGTGAACAGCCCATAGATACATTTGGATTATTTTGTTCATTGAAGCACAGAAATTAAGACTTAGATTAAATTACCTACTCAGGATCAGAAGACAGTGGAATGATATCATGGGAATTTCAACTGAAAAAGTTAACCTAGAATTATAAACCTGTAAAACTACTTTTTGGAATAAAACAGTAAAAATCAGAGAGTGTTTACTATCAAAGATCTATAATAAAACACCTACCAAGAAGGAAATGATAGAAAAAAGATACAAGAAGAAATAATGAGCAAAATAACTGTCAAGCATGTAGCTAATTCTCAATAAACACTGCCTGAATTAAGAAATAAACAGAAAAATATCTAATTTGTGAGATTAGGAAAAGACAGGATAGTGGACAGTAATACCACACAAGTCAGGAGTGGATCATTGAAGTCTATATTCTATTTTCATTGGGAAATTTCTATGTAATATTTAGACTCCGTATTTCAGGAATAAGTATTTAGAAAGATAAATATGTGTAGTTAAGAAAAGACAAAGAAAAATGGAATAAATAAGAAAAAAAAAGACAGCCTACTAAAAGAGTTAGAAAACAGGAAGGGAGAAAAATGAAACATAAAGAAGTGAAATAAAATAGTAACCACAAAGGAAGATAATAGAAACATTTTAAATATGTCAGCAATCAAAATAAATGTAAAAAAACAAAAACAAACAAACAAAAAAAACGTTGCCAAGTCAAATATAGAGAATTTCAAACATTATAAAAATGCAGTTGTATTAAGTGCACAAGAAGCATACTGTCTTAGTCAGCTCAGGCTGCTATAACAGAAAAACATAGACTGGGTGGTTTAAACAGCAGACATTTATATATCACAGTTCTGGAGACTAAATCTAAGATCAAGATGCTGCCAGATTTGCAGATTTGGTCCCTGGTGAAGGGCTCTGTTCCTGGTTTGCAGATGGTCGCCCTTTCGCTATATCCCCACATGGGGGAGAGAGAAAGTACATGCTAGTCACTCTCTCTTCCTCTTCTTATAAAGACACTAATTCCATAGGGGCCTACCCTCATGACCTCATTTAAACCTCATTACCTCCCAAAGGCTCATCTCCAAATAACATTGCATTGAGGGTTAGAGCTTCAACATATGAATTTAAGGAGAACACATACATTTAGTTCGTAACACATACACGATACATAGGGATATAGAATAGCTGAATGTTAAAGGATAGGATATCCTTGTATATATCTGACCAATACTAGGCCTAGTAATAATAGGTTCACTATGTAAATATCAGTTGACACAGGTTTTAAGACAAAAAGTATCATTAGGAGTAGTTAGGGACACTACATTATAACAAGAGTTTCATAGTATTACTGTTCTAAACTTCAATTGGTCCAATAAAATAACATAAATAAAGCAAAAATGGATAGACATACAGGTTGAAAAGGACAAATTCACCATTATAGTGAGTGGTATCATTTAACAGATAATTTTTAACACAGGCACACTCACTGGTTTATGTATTATCTATGGCTGCTCTGGGCTTACAGTAGCAGAGTTGAGTGATTGAGACAGAGATTACATGGTCTACGAAGTGTAAAATATTTACTATTTGCCTTTTTACAGAAAAGGATAATCAATATTTGCCCTGAGGAAGATCCTGAGACTAAAATTTGAGTAGTAGTTTATTTGCAAACTGTAGAAAATAGTGGTAGAAAAGTGAAAAAATGACAGAAAAAGAAGGCAGTCACCAAAGTATGGGCCAACTCGCTACAATTGTAGCAACCAATGCTTAGCTCTCTGGGGTAATTCTAGGAACCAGTATAGAACATATATGTCAGAGAAAGAGCTATGTTTAGTACACCTATCAAGACAAAGTAGATATGACAAGAAGAAGTGACAGTGGTCCCAGCTGCAACCCTGACAGAGCCAACAAGTGTACTAAGAAGGGAAGGAAAGTGTAAGAGCAAAGTAAGGAGAGATGGCAAAAGAACAGAACTTCATCCTAATCCAACCCCCCAAAGTGCACATTTCTGAGCAAATCTCAGGTCTGAACTAAGGAAATTAGGAGAATTTTTTTAATTGAATGAGCAGTTGAAATTTAAGTTAAGATTTAACTGGATTTTTGATGACTAAAAATGAGGATGTTCAAATACCTAGTAAGTGAGATGTGAAAAGCTATGAGATTTGCCTAAGGAATCTATCTGAGACAGGATATAAAAAGCTTATAGTGTTTAACAATCTCGGAGGGAGAAAATGAATACTGTTTCATAATTGTACCTCACAAAGTCCGGCTCATTTAATGAAACCTTAATAAAAGTTAGTTCCCAAGATGCTAAGATCTATGAAGCTCACAAAATGTGAGGGAGAGATTGGGATAGCAAGCAGCATTTGTTAAAGTATGGGGTGAAGGTTTGCCATAGGAGAAGGCCTGGTGTGCACCATGGACTATGCTAGGTATGGAAAATGCAGGTGTGAAAGACAAAGGTTTCCCAGAAACAGATAAATGGCAAAGAAAGTATAAAAAGATGTAGTATCACAAGAAAACAACCCCAGCATCTAACTGCCACAGACATACACACAAACAAAAAGGCAATTAATGGTTGTCAAAGAATTTCATATCAAGTGACATATCAAGTATCTTTTAGAAAAATTGCTTTGACAGTAAATTGGAGGGTAGACTAGATGAGCAAGTGCCAGGAAAAAAGGCAGTAACCACATAAAAATAGTAACACAAAGGAAGGGAATTACTGAATGGACATACTAGTATAGAGTCAATCCAGTCTGGTCACTGTCTGGGTGATAGACATGTGATTTCTCACTTGGATGGCTGTCTCAGAAAGTGGGGAGTACAGGAAAGAAAAAGAACATATTTGAGAGCAGGTTCTCTCAAAAGACCCACTTAGGTATCTGGAAGGGTCATCAGAGAAACCTTTTCACTTAACCTGCTGTGCAAGGCTCATGTCAGATGCTATTACTGGATCTCCCTCCCTTCACTTATTGTCTGCATTATTCATCTACTGTTACAAAGTTCAGGATATATTGTGTCACTTCAATATGACCTTGGAAGGTTGGGATAAATTAAATTATTTTTACTTTTTACGGAACTAAAGTAGACATGAGACCATAATAGGTACTCAACAAAAACTGAATAAAGAAAAGCATGACCACTTGTCCCTCAACCCACATTTTTTAATTTTATTTACTTTATTTCATTTTATTAATCCTCAGCCAAGGATATTTTCCATTGATCTTTTAGAGAAAGTGGAAGAGAGAGGAAAAGACAGAGAGAAACATCAATGTGAGAAACACATCAATTGGTTGCCTCCTGCACTCACCCCAGGCTGCGGAGGAACCTGCAACCAAGGTAGTGCCCTTGACCAGAATCGAACCCAGGACTCTTTGGTCCACAGGCCCATACTCTATTCACTGAGCCAAACCGGCTAGGGCTCAACCCACATTTAGACTAAGGACTATAGAATGTCCCAGTAGCATCTCTCTCTTAATTCAAAGGGAGAGGAAGTATAATTAACTGTTTTGAGTTGAAGCAATCTCTTTCCTTCTCTCTCCCCACCACCCCCCCCCTCTTTCTCTATCTCCTCTGCCTCCAACCAAGATTCAAGATTGAAGTCAAAGGTAAAAGGGAATCAGCACGTTTAGTAACAAGGTTTAGCATTTATTGGTCACTTTCCATATGGCCAACACAATACTAAGTATGTTAAATATATTATCTGACTTAAATATATCATCTATTCATTCAACAAACATTAGCTGAATGGCCTAGCCAATGTTCTAAGCATCAGAGACACAACACTCATGGATTTGAAGGTTGTAAAAAATGTGGGCAGTGAAAAAGGTAAACAGTAATAAATAGGCAAAATTCAAATTGTGCAACTGTAATAAAGGAAATAAGTTGGAAGACATAATAGAAGAATGTGGAGGCAGGGGGCTCAGAGCAGGTGGAAAGGCCTCTTTGAAAAGATGACATTTAAGCTAAAATCTAGATAAAAAGGATCCAGACATATGAAGGGCTGGAAAAATAACTGCATCAGACAAAGGGAAGAATACATAAAAAAATATATCCTAAGGCAAGAAGTATTCTGGTTTGTCTGAGACAAGAAAGGAGATGAAAGAGACTGGTGCATGATTAGCTAGGAGGAAATGGAGAAGACACAGATTAGGAAAAGTAAGGAAGGCCAGGCCATGGAGGGCTTAGTGGCCCATGGTAAAGAAGTTTGTATTACTGAACTTGCAATGGGAAACCACTGAACTGTTGTTAAACAAGAGAGTAACATGACTAGAAGTATATGGTCTGGCTGCACAGTGGAAGGAATGATTTGGAGGGTGGTTCAAGAATGAACGTAGAAAGACTAAATGGAAGGCACTCTCCCCAGTGGTGTGGAAAGAGATAAAGAAAAGTGGATGGGTGATTGAAGATATAATTTGGGTATTACATGCAAATTTTACTGGTCAGTCAGGTGTGGGTAATGAAAAGCAGACAGATATCAAGAGTAAAATCTGGATTTTTAGTTTGAGCAACTGAAAAGCATAATGGTATCATTTACTAATAGAAAATAGAGGGAGGCAGAAGGCGCCATCATGGGAGTCAACATCCCGCCACAACAAAGAACGAAAGGTTCACGGCAAGGAGCCCAAGAGCCAGGAGACCCACCTAAGGCTGCTGGTCAAGCTGTGCAGGTTTCTGGCCAGAGGGACCAGCTCTACCTTCAATCAAGTGGTGCTCAAGAGGTTGTTCTGATTCGCATCAACCAGCCGCCTCTGTCCCTTTCAGGGATGATCCGCAAGATGAAGCTTCCTGGCCAGGAGGGCAAAACTGCTGTGGTTGTAGGGACTGTAACTGATGATGAGCGCATCCAGGAGGTGCCCAAACTAAAGGTGTGTGCACTCCATGTGAGCAGCTGTGCTTGGCATCGCATCCTCAAGGCCAAGGGCAAGATCCTCACCTTCGACCAGCTGACCCTGGACTGCCCCAAGGGCTCTGGCACCGTCTTGCCTTCTCATCCTCCCAAGGGCCATGAGGTGTACAGCCATTTCGGCAAGGCCCCAGGAACCCCCCACCCCCACCCCCCAGCCACACCAAACCCTACAAGCAATCCAAGGGCCGGAAGTTCGAGCGCACAAGAGGCCGCCCAGCCAGCCGTGGTTACAAAAACTAACCCCAAATGGATGCTGGGGAGAAAGAAAAGAAGAAAAGAAAAGAAAAGAAAAGAAAAGAAAAGAAAAGAAAAGAAAAGAAAAGAAAAGAAAAGAAAAGAAAAGAAAAGAAAAGAAAAGAGAGAGAGAGAGAGAGAGAGAGAGAAAGGAAAGAAGGAAGGAAGGAAGGAAGGGAGGAAGGGAGAGGAAGGAAGGAAGGAAGGAAGGAAGGAAGGAAGGAAGGAAGGAAGGAAGGAAGGAGGAAGGAAGGAAGGAAGGAAGGAAGGAAGGAAGGAAGGAAGGAAGGAAGGAAGGAAGGAAGGAAGGAAGAAAATAAAGGGAAATGAATGAGGTGGGGGCTGGGTGAAGGGGGAGAATCAAGACAATGGTTTTGAGCCAGTAAAGCAAGATATACATCTAATTATGTACAAGTAAAATGACACATACATTGATTAATCTGAAGTCAAAGCAGGAGATAGACATTTGGAGTGTACTGGGTAACAGAATTTATTTAAAGAATGAAAATGATTAGATTACATATTAGAAAGAAGAGGAAAAAGGGAAGTAGAGTGGGAAAAAGGAGAGATGAGGAAGGGAAAAGAGAAGAAGAAAAACAGGAGAGGGTCCAATTTAGCTTCATGTCATACAACATTAGAATGTGAACAGAAATAGAGAGGCTGGGACTGAATAAATAGGAAGAAAATCAAAAGAGTCACTTATAGTCAAAGCTAAGGGAATAAAATATTTCAAGAAGGATGTAATATACTAAATGCTGTTCAGTGGTTAAATAATGTAAGATAAAGAAATATCCCCAATAAATTTTAACATAACACTGAGGTAATTATTACTACTATCTCTACTTTAAAGTTGAGAAAACAGAAGTTTTAGAAAAATATCATTTAGAAAGCAAGGTCTGGAAAGAGGATTCTAATTGAAACTGATAATAAAAAAGAAGTTTTTCATATGAAAGGAGAGATTTTAAAAGACCATATTGAAAGTATAATTTGGGAGAGAGGGCACTCTAAAAAGTGATAAGAAATAGGGTTCAGAATACCAATTTAAGGTTCAGGAGAATAAAACATAGCTCATTTTCTTTCAAATTGAAGGATTCATTCATTCATCAGATACTTTTTGAATGTCCACTCTGCCATACACTGTTCTAGGCTCTGGTCATACAGTAGTTACCTGGCCTTGCCCTCGGGTCCTTACATTCTAGTGAGAGCAGCAAACAAACAAATAATATTATAGCTTCAAGCGGTAAATAATGTTAGGAAGATAAATAAATGAGGTGAAGGAGAAAGGTATGATAGAAATGCAAGGGCTGTTTTCAATGGGATGGCGAGGTAAAACCCTCCTACCTGAGAAATATTGGAGCAGAGAATTAAATGAAGAAGAGTGAGCCATTGGTAGATCTGAAAGCAGGTCCAAGCAAGTGTAAAGGGCCAGGAATTGGCTGACATCTGGCCTGTTTGGCAGAAGAGCCAGGTCAGAGTGGCTAGAGAAGAGTAAATCAGGAGTGGTTGGGGAAAATATCTGGGCATGGGAAGGGCTTGGAATGTATGTGATCTATAGGCCATGGCAAGGAGTCTTCATTATATCCTAACTGCAATCTCTTGGAGGAATTTTGAGCAGGGAAGGGATTTCGACTGATTTATATTTTCAAAGCTCATTCTATTTGCTATGTAGGGAATAGACTCTGTGAACAAAAATGGATGTAGAAATTTGCCCAGGTAAGCTATTTGATATAGTTTTTCAGATATAACCCAAAGGTTTGCATTCTCATAGATCCTAATTATGATAAGGGTCAAAATATCCCTGTCATGTGATAAGCATGTGTTGATTATGAAAAGAAGGTAATAAGTACGGTGCCAGATGGGTACTAGACTTACTGGGGGGGTCACTTTGTAAACTATACAAATGTCTAACCATTAAGCTGTACACTTAAAACTAATACAACAATGAATGGCAACTGTAATTGAAAAATAAAAGAATGAAATAAAAGTAAAAGAAAAGAAGTGAAGATTAGAATGAGGTAAGTGTGCTATCAGCAGCATAGCATTTAAACCATAATTAATTGCCATGGTTTTATGGGCATTTATCCAGACCCAATCCTTGAGCTTTATTGCTCCACTTTATGTTTTCATAAAGTCTAATAGGGTGTTTTATTTTGTTCTTGGAGATACTTTAATTATAAATGTTTTTGTAAGTTATAGCATCATTTGCATGTATTAAGGAGAAAAGAGAAATATTGTGAACCATTTAAATATTTTCATATAACAATTGCATTTCAGTATTAAAGGATAAAGTAAGTATTAAAACATGTAAAATGAGCAAACAGGTTATAGAATGACCCAATAAAAATCAAATGTATATTTAAAACTAGGATCTCATTAGTTTCTTTTTATTAGTTTTCTAGGAAAGCATGTCAGCCTTTAAGAACATTAGAAAAAAATAGATATAAATAAACTTCCTTATAAAAATATTAGAAACAATTGTGCGTCTGTGTGCCTAGGACTAAGCTATTAAAAGCTGCAACTTAACTAAAATGAGTCTTATCTTACCTGAATTCTATTTTATTTCTAGCGATTCTGAATTAGATTTTAGTAAAGAGGGTTATTTATAAAAAAGATTATAATGATGTATTTTATTGATACAGCAATCTTCTTCAAATTTGTACTATTATTCTCTGCTTTAAGCTGATTGAAAATAGTTTCAAAAGACTCCAATGAGTTTAAAGGAATACAATACATTATTTTCAATGTCCTTTCCATGGAGGTGGGTTCAGAAATAGAGAGAAATTAAAGCTTTGTATTTTTTAGTCACAGTGAATCCACAGAATAAAAGTTATTGAGGGCAGCGGGGAAACCCAAGGAAACATCTGCCCACTTATTGGGAATGTAGATTACTGGCCATCTAGTTAAGAAAACTGAATATATCTCAAAGGGTATGGGACATATTACATTAAACATTTTCCTAGACTTTACAATTATTTTTGTATTAGTTTGGGAGATAAAATTTGAATGTAATCCTTCCCCCAAATTATACTTGATTTCCTTACATTTGAACCACTGTTTTGACAAAGCTTCCTACTTAGTCATGGGAGATCTAAGTTAAACAAGGGGAATACAGCCATTCTCAGTTGGGTAAGTGGAATTCAGAGCATTTTCAAGCAAACTAATTTTAATATTTCTGAAATATTAAGGTCTGAAATTAAGATATTTAAAAATTTCTTAGATAACTTGAATTTAATCAATAAAATATTTGTGTTAACATCATCCTATGAAAAATGTACTACAAAAATGCTCGAAAACTGTTTGTATATCTAAAGCAATTTAAATATACCTTGAACAATCTTTTTCTACACTATTAATTTAGAAAGTTGGAGGTGTTTGGGTGGTGTTCGACATGGTCTGATGCTGTCCACCTGGTGCACTGGCTCTGGGGCTTCCCAGATGTGCAGGCAAACATCAGCTGTAGCCTGTGTTCTACCTGGTGCTACCGGCATGAGCTACAAAGTGATCTGCGGATTGCTGCTACTTGTGCTGGACTTGAGGTGCCTGGGGGAGGCCAGGAGGTGAACCAAGGCCAGCTGCCACTAGTGCCGAGCTTAGAGCCACTTTGCTAGAGGTATGCGGCACACTGAGACCAGATACTGCTTATTTGAAAGATTTTAGGAAAGTCTGAAGCATGAGCCAAGACAGGCAATTTGTATGGAAAGGCCACTGGAAACAGCTTAGGTGGGCCTGCAAGTTGGATCAGATGGAGTCTCAGGGAATCACCAGGGCAGGGCAAAAAGTGTTAGGGCAAAGAGTGATGGAGACTCAGATATGGTGCCTGCCTGCCAGCTCTGTAGGCATAGGATTCGGAAAAGGAACAATGTCTTCTCCCAGATGCCTGTCTGAGAGAAAGTTGCCCCTCCAGCTCTCGCTCTGATGCCAGAAAGTTCAGCTCCTCCCCTTATGTTCCAGGTGTCTTTTGAGCTGCTGCCCTGGCTCTGGAGCTCAGAAGGAGTGAGTCTGAATAAGTCCATGTGTGGGCCCTTTAAGAGGAACACCTGGGACTCCATCAGCCCTCCATCTCACTCAGCCACTCAACAGTGGGGACTGGTTATTACAGTCAGAAGTTATGAGGACTTCTCTTCCTGGCACTGGAACCCTGGGCTGGGGGGCCTGGTGTGAGGCTGGGGCCCCTTCCTCCTTCAGGGGACCTCTGAAGCTGAGATATCTCTCCCAATTTTTATCTGCCATATGTGGGTCTGGGACCAATTTATTCTGTGTCTCCACCCTTCCTATTAGTCTCAACGTGGCTTCTTCTTCTTCATATCCTTAGTTGTAGGACTTCTATTTAGTTAGATTTTAGGTGGTTCTGAATGATGGTTGTTCTGCAATTTAGTTTTATTTTTGATGTGGTTGCAGGAGGATGTGAATACCATGTTTACCTACACCGCCATCTAGACTGGGTCTCTAGAACCTTGAGTAGATACTATGCAGCCTTGCCATAATTTTGATAAGAAAAGAATATATCTACTTAAGCTTAAATTAAAAAGGTAAGGATGAAGAAAGGAGAACAGAGAATTAAAAGTGGATCTCTGTGCCATGAAAGAGCAATTCTGAGTTAAAGCTACTATTTAAAAGCCTATATTCAAAAGAGTACACAATTATAATAAAACATAAAAAGTGCCATTAAAGAATGATATGAAAAGGGCTTTGTAGCTACAAAGTAAGAAAGAAATAACTACATTGACAGTGAACAAAATCTTCAAAGATTGAAGGCAAGGCTTGAACTAGAATATTCACTAGCATAGACTTTTGCATTCTTTCTTGTGACTGAAAATAGCATGCTCTCACTTCTCAAAAAAAAAAAGTTAAGATAATTGTTTTCTTTTGGAGGTATAAAGAAAATAACAATGGTTCTTTGAATTGTATATCATGTCCACAAATAAGAAAACATCTGACAGTCGGGGTTTATAAGCATCCCTAAACAAATTTTCATTCAAATTACCAAAATATATATAAAAGAAGAAGTCCACGAAAAGAGATAAGAAGCACATGTCCCGGTTTGACAGGCATCTGAAGTGCTATTGCTGCAATGGGGTCTTACACACAATTTCATCTGTATCATTCAGCAAGTTCTACTGCAATTATCTAGTCAGAAAGGTTTCTGGGGAGGAAAGCAGGGAGAAATTTCAAAGCTCCATTCTGTTCTTGCAATTACTTTGCCATAGATAGGGCCCTAGTTTTGAGCAAGGATAGTGGAAGAAGACATGATAAAAGTTAGCCCTAAAGGTATAAGTGAAGGATAACTTTTAACAAAGAACACTTTCAAGTCAGAGGAAACTGATTTAAGTATCTTATAAAACCAAATTTCATTTGCAAGCTTAGAGAATGTGGGCTCAATCCTGGTGAGTCGAGATATGCAGGAGTTCTGATGTGGAGGGAAGAACCCAGCCGCAAGGTTGGGAGAAAAGGATCTGGAGAGAATATAACTCCGGTCTAAAGCAGAACTTGAGGTGGCAGCCATGGTGGAAGTCGCCATGATAGGGACTAGCTGTGGGCAGAAGAATGAAGCTCAGCCCATAGAGAGAAACAGGGCTGGCAAATTTTTCAGGCTCAAACCCATGGGATGATGTTTAGAGTAAGGAATCTCAGACCTAGCCATTTCCTGGGAGTTTCCAATTTTATTCACAAACATTACGTAATAAGGGTACTGCTGACCACTGTTCCAGTTTAGGATCCTCCCTATGGAGCTTTTCACTTCTGATCTCATTAGTTCTCTACCTTTCTTTGTGCTTATGGGTATCCTGGGGTATGACAGGTAGCTAACTGGGTGTTGAAGGGAGAGTGTGAGCGGTAAACATGCTTGTTGGGATTGGAGAAAAAGTAAATGTGGGTCAAAGCATATGGTGTATGAAGGATAATAAGGAAGTTGAGGCTGGAAAGGTAGATCATAGTTAGAAGAAAGAGCCTGGTAAGTCACCCCCAAGTTTAAACTTTAATTTTTCTGTAGGCAATGGTGAGCTAGTATAAGTATTTATGCAAGAGCATAATATGTTGCAGCCAGGCATTTTTAAAAGCATAACAATGGAGGGTATTTGGGGAAAAAAAACAAGCATTTGAGACAGGGAGGCCATTTAGAATAGCTAAAGAAATTCCAAAGTTGAACCAAGAAAGGACAGCAGTAATGGGAGGGAGAAAGAAAGGAAGAGAAAATGTCAGGAGAGCCTTAGATGTGAAAGAGAGGGATAGGGAGAAAGGGACAATGACTAATGCTTTTAATCTAGGCAAATATGAAGCTAGTGATGCCATCCCTATAAGATGAGGGAAGGATGTTTGGGGGGGGGGATGAATTTCATCTGAGGCACGATGAACCATATAACCATTACTATTAACCAAGAAGCAGAACTTACTTTTAAAGGCCATTTTTCATTCCCATCAAGTAGACCAAAGGAAATCTTAACATTTTGAGATCCCCAAAACTAAGTGGTGATTTCTTATATTACAAAAGAATTCTTTACTCTGTTGAAAGTGGTTCCACTGGATTCTTTCAAATCATGACTGCCCGATGCATCAAAACCATGACTGATTTTTAAAATATTTAGGTCTAGAGATAAATATGAAGGGATTACTTTGTGATGGGATAATATAGATGCAAACAAAAATCTTCTAAAGTAGAGATACGTGAGGAGACAAAGAGAGAAACAGAAGCAAAACAGAAGACAAAAGTGAGAAGAAAGAGAAAGTCACAAAGGGCAAAGAAGAACATGAATCTAAGGGCAAGAGCAGCCAGCACAGGAAGAGACCAAGATGGTGAAGCATCCAAGCTTGTGTAAAGGGTGGCGAATCAGACGTAAGGACAAAGCAAAGCAATAACAACAAAAAATTCTGACGCAAAAGATCAAGCAGAGCATCTTTTTCTCACAATCCAATACTCAGTTTGCTCAATGTGCTCTTGGGGACTACAGGAGAGGCTCTCCTCAAAGCGGAAACTTTTGGAAATACTCTTACAATCTCTAAAGCCCAAAATTCTGCCCCTTATTAGCATTGTCACTATAGGCAGTTGTTTTGACCTCAGCCTAACGTTTGTATGTGTGAAATATAGATAACACCTAAATAATCAGTGTAAAAATTAAATGAGACAATGTCGTATGTTGCCTGGTACATAAATAATATTCAATAAATGACAGTTATTATTATTCATAAGAAAAAACTCATTCATGGGCTCTAAGTAATTTAATATTCCACTATTTGGTATTAATTCATTGCCCCTTCTAGCTGTTTTCTTATTAACTGAAAGTTCACCCTGGAAACTTTCCAGTCACTAACACTATAGTGTGGAGTTCAGCAGGAGAAATTTAGAAGAGCATGGTTACAAAATAGCATAGAGAATGATAAAAAATAAAATAAAATAACCTATAGAAAAGGAGAAAACACCATTTTAAAATTTGGCCTGGCCTTCCCCAATACCAAATGTGGGAGAGTTGATATGATCCTGACTTTCTCTTAATAATGTCACTGTGTATAAGAAAGCCAAGGTTTCAAATTGAGTGTTAAAATGAGGAAGCGCAGAGTAAGAAGATAAGATGAGAAATTTAGCAAGAAGCTCCAAAGAGAGAGTAGAAGATGTGAGTTTGAAATGAAAATGTGACATAGCTTTTAGGGTTCTCACTGTTGAGCAAGGACGTTGGAAGTCAGTTAGGGTGAAAGTCCCCAGAAATTGGCTAAAAAATGGGTCTAGAAACTATGGGGCAAAGAAGCAAAAGACTGAAGATTAGGGAGAGGAGAGACCATCCAACCTCCAGTAAAGAGGAATACTTACTGGATTTCCCATCTAGTACTGCATTGCTTTATTTACATTTCTTATACAGAAAACTTGTCCCTCAATATTAAGTCATGAGATTCTGTACATTATTTTTTATAATGCTTTTACCATATATAATTTTTTAATTTTTATTTTAATATATTTTATTAATTTTTTACAGAGAGGAAGGGAGAGGGATAGAGAGTTAGAAACATCGATGAGAGAGAAACCCACTCCCTACTGGGGATGTGCCCACAACCAAGGTACATGCCCTTGACCAGAATCGAACCTGGGACCCTTGAGTCCGCAAGCTGACTCTCTATCCACTGAGCAAAACCAGATAGGGCCCATATGTAACTTTTTAATCCTAATTCAAGGATATTTTTTTCCATTGCTTTTTAGAGAGAGTGAAAGGGAGGGGAGAGAGAGAGAAAGAGAGAAAGAGAAACATTGGTGTGAGAGAGACACCATCATCTGATTGCCTCCTGCATGCACCCTAACCAGGGCAGGGATGGAACCTGCAGCATAGGTACCTGCCCTTGACTGGGAATCAAACCCAAGACCCTTCTGTGAGCTGGCTGGTGATTTAACCACTAAGAAACACCAGCCAAGTCCATAATGCCACCATATTAATAATTCTTCGGCAGATCCCAACATAGTGAAAATGGATATTATATTTCTTTTTTAAAAATGCAACATTTTTAATAGAAAGTAATTTTAAAACTCAAAAAATTATTATAAAAATAAAATGCTATCATAAGTTTATCATACAAGGCATGCCCATTTCTCATTTTAAAGGTGACTCATAAGTTTGTGGAATAAAGAAATCAAGAAAATGATCATGCACTATTCCCTTCCTATTGTTACAGTGTCACAGTTTTCTTCAAAAATAAAGATATCTCAAATATAATTTTAAATTATATTTTCTAATATGCATACACTGTGACACACTAATTGCACTGATGGCCCCAATTCTTCGTCTCTCATTGTGTGTGGTGTGTTGCATTCTAGCCCTTGACGCTGAGCTTGGTCATGTGACTTGCTTTGGCCAACAGACTATTAGCACATATGATACCAGACAGAGGCTTGTAAAACAGATGAGCATTTATTTCCTCTTGCTTATCCTAGCATCTCCATTCTTGCACCTCCACTCTCATAGCAGTGAGAACATATCTGAGCTCCTCTTGTAGAGGATGAGAGCTGTGGGAAAGAGCTGCACTTCCTTTCATCCTATCTGAAGCATTCCCTGTCTCAGCTCTACAATTAACCCACAGCTGGCTGCACATACATGAGTCCTGTCAAGATAAGCAGATCCTGTCAGATAATCTATAGAGTTCTGTGTAATAACAAGTGCATGTTGCTTTAAGTCACCAGTTTAAGTGTGCTTTTTTACATAGTATTATCATGCCAACAGCTCAATGATTCTCACACATTCACACACACACACATATTTGGTTATCTCAACAGACTATAATCTCACATTTCTCAATTATCACTTTAGCACTCTACAGAGTGAGCAAACGTAGGTTTACAGTTATAAATATGTATGCAAAACACAAAGTATATTCTTATATTAGTATTATCTATTAAAATTGTATTATTTCCATACTCACAAATGTAAGCCTACTTTCACCCCACCCTCTATACTCTGCACATAGTTAATAGGATTTTAAATATTGATTGGTAGATGGATTATAGAATAGCTGTGTTAGTCTAATTTTAATGTATTCAGTCTTCTAACAGTAATTTTTTTGTCCCAGGACCCTTTTCATTTTAAAATAGTATGAGTGAGGACTCCAAAAAACTACTTTTATGTAGATCATATCTATTGATATCAACTGTATAAGAAATTAAAACTGAGAAATTTTTAACTGCAAGAAAACAAGAACACATCCCATAGCCACCAGAGAGGTGATGTCATCACAAGTTATATGGCCTCTGAGAAACTCTATCTACCTGTGAGAGAATGACAGTGGAAAAGGCACATGAGTTAATATTTGCAAAGGACTTAAAAACAGAACCTGGCAAATAGTAAGTGATATATGATGTCAAATACATACAAATATCATGACATAGCTATTCTGTATATGTTTTTTAATATCTCTACTATATAGTTTAAATTATCATGTGTGAGATGATTTATAATAATATACCTGCTGAGGAAGATATTTAACAGTTTTAAATAGGAAGTTTTACAATATCCACATTTCTGCATAATTCTTTCCAACACCAATTTAATTAGAATGTTACTTTTCTCACCAAAAAACAAATTAGTTAAATATCCCTGCATTTCATAGGCAAAAGGCAGCTGAGGAAAAAACATACAGCCACAGCTCAAAACCACAGCATGACACAAATAACGATCTAAGCTTTCAGTTATAATTGATTGGCAGCCTGCATTTTGCAGATTATGTGTAAGGATACAAAGCCTGCTGGTTCCCACTCACCATCCATTATTCCATTCTCCCTTAATTATAAATCCCTGGTTTAACTCCGAGTGGCAATGTTCTCTTTTTAAATTGACTGCTGCTTTGAGATGAGATGGTGAGGGCTAGAGTCCCAAAGCCATCTCAGACCAGAAGGTAACCTAAAGCATGTCAACTCGAGCTGAGGATGGAAAACATGATACAGAAGCTTGTCTTTCAAATGAAAATGATGAGTGCCAGATAATGGTGAATCACCTTCCTCCAGACTTCTTCTACATAATAAGAAAGACATCCCTCTCACAGTCCGGGGCTCTTGCAGTATAGAACCCCTTGCTCTTTACCGCAGATCTGCAATAGAGGCAGGAGAGGCTCCCACCACTGCCCTGCTCGCCAGCTGTGAGCCCGGCCTCTGGCTGAGCGGTGCTCCCCCTGTGGGAGCGCACTGACCACCAGGGGGCAGCTCCTGCATTGAGCATCTGCCCCCTGGTGGTCAGTGTGTGTCATAGCAACCAGTCGTTCTGCCGTTTGGTTGATATGCATATTATGCTTTTATTATATAGGAATATATAGGTGTGATTATTAATTTTATTTGTCAACTCTACTGGACAAAAGGATGCCCAGATAGCTGGTGAAACATTATTTCTGGGTATGTCTGTGAGGATGTTTCTGGAAGAGACTAGCATTTGAATCAGCAGACTGAGTAAAGAAGACTGTCCTCACCAATGCTGGTGTGCATCAGCCAATCCACTGGGGGCTTAGATACAACAAAAAGGCAAAGAAAGGGTGAATTGTTCTTTGCTTTGGCCAAGACATTCATATTCTCCTGCCCTAAGACATTGGATCCTTTGAGTCTCAGGCCTGTGGACTCAAACTGAATTATATCACCAGTTTTCTTGGCTCTCCAGCTTGCAGATGGCAGATTGTGGGACTTCTCAACCTTCAAAACCATGTGAGCCAATTTCTATAATAGATCTATTGGTTCTGTTTCTCTGGAGAACCTTGATAGTGCAATAGCAATAAACATTTATTGATTTATATTTCTGTTCCATTGTGTTATTTCTAAAGACAGGTTGCCAAAGTTTTCAAAGTGGGAAAACAATGGTCAAAATAAGACTTCCCAAAATACTACTTTTATTCACATTTTCCCAGTGAATTATCTTCATAATATATGGAGGTGGAGAAAAATATTTGAGGACAAAATAGAGTTTAATGCTAAGAAAAAAAAAACTTCATCCTAATGAGTAGATATTAACAGGAACAGAGTCGTGAAGTTGCTATATATTTTTTCTTCAGTGTACTTTAAACTTACTCATCCTTTGATTCCTTTATCCAAAAGATGCAAGCAATAATATAAGCCAAATCTCTCTCGCCCATCTGAAGGGTACCTGATGGAAGCACATAGAGTTTGAGCTGTATTCATAGACCTTTACACAGAACAAAAATAGTAACTGATTTTCTGAGAACAACCTTTCCAGAACATGGCATAAAGAGAAATATTGGGTAGGCTTTAAGTAAATTAACTCCAAAAAGAAGTCCTCCAAATTATTAAATCATGATACTTCAAAACCTCTATCATTTAAAATAATCTATGACTGTTCATCTGAAACATTGGCTCATGCAAAGTTTTTCTTTGAGGGGATATGGGGAAAAGGATGCCCAGATTATAATTGTTGGTATTACACAGCAAAGAACAAGGCCATATCGTATAAACAAAGAAAGGTGTAAAATGTTCTCAGAGAAACTGTATGATTTCAAGTGGTTTTGGGGAAAATACCATGATGTTAATATTTCTAATTATTAAAGAAGTCTTCATCATTTCTTTTTACCCAATCTCCCTAAACTTTGATGCTTGCTTACACATTGATATGTATGGCTATAAAATTTATCAAAGTATCAAGTGGGCTAGAGCTAGTATCACAATGATGAATAATAATGACATAACCATATGAAGTTGCTATTATTTACCCACTTTAAAGATGACTAAACTAAGGCTTGTAGGCATTAGGTAATGTGGTATTCATTACACTTCAATTAATTTGAACCTAGGTTTCTGGAATCCAAATATTGCTCTATTATGCCACACACTGAGCATATGGTCTTTGTCCTCAAAAAGCAATAGTATCTTCTGTGGCAAAGAAAGTACTATGTACAAAGACAATGCAACCAATGTATAAATCTAATAAGATATAGGCATAGATGGGAAGGAGGTAGAATAAAAAAAACTGTTGAAAGGGAGAGTCTACAAACTTAATAGTGGAGATAGCATCTGGGTAGCATTTTGAAGGCCATATTGTGAGAGGTAGTGTCTTATGTTCTAATGAGGCTACTCTTGGTGGGCTCCTGGATCATTTCAGGATAGGTGCTGGTTACCAGAAAGACCAAACCATGATTAAAAGCTTGAAACTTTCAGGCCCACTCTCTATCCCCCAAGAATAAGTTAATGATCAATCATGCCTATGTGATGAAGCCTTCTTAAAAATCTCAGAAGTATGAAGTTGAGAGAGCTTCTGGGTTGGTGAGCACACCCTCATGCTGGGAGGGAGGTGCACCCTAACTCCATAGGGACAGAAGCTCCCACCCTCAGACCTGGCCCTATGTACCTCTTCATCTGGCTGTTCATCTGTATCCTTCATTATATCCTTTACATTACACTGGTAAACGTTAAGTGTTTCTGTGAGTTCTGTGAACCATCCTAGCAAATTTTTAAACCTCAGATGAGGGTCATGGGAACCCTGACTTTTAGTCTGTCTGTGAGAGTACAGTTGACAAACTGGACTTGTGTTTGGCATCTGAAGTAAGGGGCCGTTTTGTGGGACTGAGCCCTTTTGCAGGACACCCACCTGGTGTCAGAGAATAGCTTGGTGTGGAAAACAGACACATCAAGTCACAGAAGTGCTGTGTTTGAGTAGTAGAGGAGAAACACGGGAGGCGTTTTCCATTACAAAGTCCAAATGAATTTGTGGTGTTTTTTTAATGAGGTATCATCTAAAAAGGAAAATCTGGCTATAAATGTGTTAGTCTAGGATTCATCACACACACAAATGCAACAAACAAACAAAAATAACTAAGACATTCTTACTAAACCCTTGTGAAAATCAGATGTAATGGCCCTGGTTGGTTACTAAGTGGTTAGAGCTTCGGCCTGGGGACTGAAGGGTTTGACTCCTCATCAAGGGCACGTACCTTGATTGCAGGCTCCATCCCCAGTCAGGGTGCATGCGGGAGGCAACCAATCTATATGTCTCTCTCACATTGATCTTTCTCTCTCTCTCCCCACCCCCTCCATGTCACTCTCTCTAAAAATAAAATAAATAAAAATAAATCAATGGAAAAAATATCCTCAGGTAAGGATTTAAAAAAATAAAATCAGATATAATGAATTACCTTCAAAGAGTTCTATGTCTGGGCCCTTATTGGGGTTTGCAGAAAAGTATAGTAAGATATAATATACTCATTTCAACGCATATAGTTAGTTTTACCCAATATTTTATAGATGACAAGTAATAGTAATATCTGGTGTCATACAAACTATATTTTTCCAGAATGTTTCCACACTATGAAAAATCTATTCAAGAATTATATTTTATGTGATAATTTAGCCAAGTTTGGTTATCAAGGGGAGTACCCTACCCAAATTCAATAATACTGGAAAACGTCTAGCCTCAATTATCAAGTTGATTAATTATTAAGGAAAATTTCTAAATTTAAAGAAAAAAAATAGAGAAGTATAATTTTTCAAAAGGCCAGCAAAATTGCTTCTTGCATTATGTATTGAATCCCTTACAGCCAGCTTCTATTTGGATTACATTTCCCCACTTATAATCTTCTGCATAACTGACCAAGGTGTTCATCTGAATTTCTCTTTCTTAAATTTTATGATTCATTAGTGACTACACAACCCTGCTTTAATATTTAATTAAGAAAACTGTTTAAATGTTTAAATTTTTAATATAATCTAACTCATAAGTATGAGTTTAACATTACAGATAATAAAAAATGTTATAGGCAACTAGACAAGACAACAACAAAATCAAGTTAACATTGTAGTAAGATTGAGCTATTCAATTATACATCCATTACAAAGACTTTAGGTAATTCTCAGCTTTGCAGGCCACAGGTTTTATTAGGCACTGGAAGAAAACTAGTGCCAATTAGACCCTAAGATTAAGACATCCTCTACATAAATTTGAAAGATATAAATTAATATCATCCTGAAGGTTAAATTGTCACAGAGCTTCTATTTTCACAGTCAACCTTTTTCTCTAAAATTTAAAAGCATTTAATGGATTTTAAAATATTTTGAAAAATTACATAGATATTGACGTGAACTAATGCCAGAGCTCTAGTGCCAAGAAAAATTTATAACTACCAAACTTCAAGATTAAAGAGCCAATAAATCAACAAGCACTTACAAAGGTCTTACTGTGCCTACAATGCTAGGTGGAAAAATGTTTTAATGCATAATACCTATGCTATTGAAATAAGTTGCAATCCAGTTGTGATGGCTGGTAATATACATTCTAAATTTAATATTAACATTTACCTAAAAATATAAAATGTCTCAAGTCAAATAATTAGAGAAATTAGCAGAGAAGGAGTAAACAGAAAGAGTTCAGGACAAATATTGGGAAAATTGGGGATTTAGACAGCATCTTGAGAACAGATGCTGGTTCTTTTTATCTCTGTAGCAAAGTGTTTAGCATGCAGCATTTGCTTAATAGATGTTTATGGGACTAAATTCATTTGCTAGCCATAGGGGAAGACATTTCATTTCAGCAAAGTACCATGCACAATGGCTGGAGGAATGAGGAAAAGAAGAATTATGTGCAAAGAATACTAACTCAGGGAGACAGTTGGCATTTTTGAGGAGTGAGAAGGTCGAAAACATCAGCTTCTGAGCATGTCTTCCTCCTCTAAAGTTCTTGACGACCCACACCCAAGTTTTCTGATATTTCTTTCCTTAAATCTGCTTTGGTCCCTGAGTTAGTTCTGACTAAGGCAAAAGTATATCAACAATCCTAGCACTTCCACTTGATCTGACTCAAATTAAGTCACCCTTAAAACCAGACCTAACACCCAGTCATTTTTCATGACCACTAGAATCCTACTCTACTGCTCTCCTTTCTCTGCCAGTAAGATTTTGTATCTGGATTTTAGATGAAACCCAGCACCTGTTTCTTTACCTCCTTTGGGAGCATTTCTTGCTTCTTTTTATTTCTGATCAGCCATCTTCGCCACCATTTCTGCTATAGACTAGAACCTGATGTTGTTCTCAAACTCCTGGCAAAGACAAGTTCTTGCCCCTCACCCCATGGTCTCTGGTATTGACCACTGAATTTCCTGCAAGAGGTCCTACCTGGTTGACCTTCCACCAATGGCTCCTGAGTTGTGACAGATAGCTGGGCACCCTCTAAGGCTGCCAGAGCAATCCTTCAGTGCCAGCCCTAACTCCCACCTCTCTCCTGTCCTGTTTGCGATTCTTAAACCAGGTTTCAACTCTCTCCAATTCCTGCTTTCTGTGATGTGCTACTACAAGCGAACATTTATGTTTTGCCCTTCGGTAGTGAGACTTGGCAGGAAAGCTAAGTTGGAACTAGGTTTCAGAAAGTCTTGAATGCTACATCAAAGGAATTTGAATATGTGCAATAATCAAAGGAGAGTTTTTGCATAATTTTGAGTGGAGACATGGCGCAGAGAACTGGGATCATTAACATGGAAAATAATTATAGTAAAAAAAATTTAAAAAGAATGCCATCCACAACTGGCATACATAGCCTAGTTGAGCAAGGTGAGTCCACTTTGCTTCCTGAGATATGCCATTACATGATAAACATTTTCTTCTGTACTTGATCAAAAGTGTTGAAATGGTTAACACTTTTAATTAACACTTGAGCTGTGACAAGTTGCTAAATGGTTATGGATAAATTTCAAATAAAATATTATTAATTTGGTTGAAATTAAAAATAACTACATATGGAGAGGTCAATCACTAATAAAGAAGTGATTGCTTTAAAAGAATTTGAGAATAAAGCTTTTCTGGAATATGTTCTGAAATAAAACAGAATCCTTTTTTAAAGGATAGACCAAAAGAGCACCATCACCAGGAGACATGCCATGTTAAGTAACATAATTCTGCAACAAAGCCTTGGAATATATGTGCTGTGTCTACCTCAAGTTGTCATCCTGTACTGTTCCTTAAAAATTTGTTAAGAGGGTGGATTTCATGTTGCATGTTTTTTAAAATCAGGTTGCCTCATGCTTTGGGATGAACTGTATCAATGTTGTCTTCTGTCAATAGGAAAATATAATATGTCAGAAAATGTGTTTTTCTAATCATATTATGCAACACTGTTTTCTTTTGAAATGGCTGTACTTTGATTTTTCAAACGAATAAACATTTTCAGTGTATACATAATAATTATAACATTATGGCTAAAATTTAAAAGATTAAATTATGTTTAAACATTAAATTCTATTTAAATAATCTAATTATCAAATGGCACATATTTTTAGGTTATTTTAACTGAATATCAGTGTTTGCCCTTTTTAGAAAAAGACATACTTTTAAATTTAATCATAGAATTTTTGAATTGGTTTAAAAGCAATGGAACCAGAGGTAGAAAAACCTAATATGCCTTATTCTTAAATAGTTGATTTTAGTAACTGGTTTATTATTTCAGTTCTCCAACAAAAATTGATTCATAGTAACTATGTTGCTAATTATTAGTAAAAGTGAAAAACACTTTCATCTTTTCCCTCGATTTATTTAGTCTAGAATGATTCCCTTTTTCAGTCTCACTTAACACTTGGAGTGCGGGTGAATTTCCCGCCAAAATATAAGATGGCTCTGTCTTTTGGTTTTGTTCCATCCACCAAAAGGGTGGATTACAAACAAATATTTGGTAATACGCAGTTACAATCGGCCCGAGTTTACACGTTTCCCGCACTCCACCGCAAATCTATATGAACCGAGTTAAAGACGGCTCCCGCAGAGTACGCGCAATTCACGCGAGCCGACTTAACTCGTTTCCCGCACTCCAAGTGTTTAAGCAAGTTACAAATAGATTCCACTTAATTATGTAATGAGAAAATGCAGTATAATTTATGTTAAGGTAGAGTCTAGCGATTGTATGCTATATATAATTAAAGACTTTTATCAAAATCCCATGTCCTTATCATTTGGGAGTGTTAAATGAGTTTAAAGGCAGGACTATTGGTCTGATCCTCTTCCCTTAAATAAAAGACCAGGAGACCGCCTTCCCAATATGCCCCTGCCTAGCTGGACTGGTGGGGAAAAGCATCTCTCTCTGAGGATTATCAAGACAAAGGGGCACAGAAACCATGATTTAGGACAGGACGAAGTAGGAAGCTAACCACTTGCTCTAGGAACCAAAATGGCAGTCACAATCATTTGGGGTCATTTGGTTCATTCCCTGCTTCTCACCTGTACTTAAAGTGCCAGGATCCATGTTTCATACGTCTTTGAAAACCAAACTCCGAATATAGTGCCTCAAATATAGATGCTCAACACATATTTACTAAATTAATTAAGTCATGTGTCAGTGTAAGGGATACTTCTGAGAGATGCGTCATTAGGCGATTTTGTCACCATGGGAACATGATAGAGTGCACAAACTTAGATGATATAGCCTACTACACACCTAGGCTATATGGTATAGCCTATTGCTCCTAGGCTACAAACCTGTACGGCATGTCAATGTACTAAATACTGTAGGCAATTGTGACACAAGGGTAAGCATTTGTGTACTGAAACATAGCTAGACATAGAAAAGGTACAGTAAGAATACAGTATAAAAGATAAAAATGGCACACCTATCTAGGACACTCATGAACATTGCTTGCAGCACTGGAAGTTGCTCTGGTTGAGTCAGTGAGTGAGTGGTGAGTGAATGTGAAGGCCTAGGACAGTACTGTGCACTACTGTAGATGTTATAAACACTGTGCACTTAGGCTACACTACAGTTATAAAAAATATTTTTCTTGCCGAAACCGGTTTGGCTCAGTGGATAGAGCGTTGGCCTGCGGACTGAAAGGTCCCAGGTTCGATTCCGGTCAAGGGCATGTACCTGGGTTGCGGGCACATCCCCAGTAGGGGATGTGCAGGAGGCAGCTGATCGATGTTTCTCTCTCATCGATGTTTCTAACTCTCTATCTCTCTCCTTTCCTCTCTGTAAAAAATCAATAAAATATATTTTAAAAAAAAATATTTTTCTTTCTTCAATAATAAATGAACCTTAGCATACTGTAGCTTTTTTTCTTTATAAACTTTAAATTTTTAAACTTTTCAACTCTTTTGTAATAGCATGGCATAAAGCACAAACACATAGTACAGCTATACAGAAATAGTTTTTTCTTTATATATTTATTCTGTATTAATAGATATTAGTAATGCACTGAGTTGTGATAGCTATAAGTCACTAGGTGATAGGAATTTTTCAGATCTGCTATAATCTTATGGGATCCCTGCCATATATGCCATAGGTCATTAACGAAACATCATTATGTGTTACATGACTAACCTAATTAAATGTAAAGACAAAATAAATCAATTATAGATCATTTATAAATAGTTATATAGATATATAGATACATGTATGCATATGCATATACCATATAATTAAAAATACATAGACTCATAACTATGATGTGAAGGTTGTGTTAATCAACAGTCCTTCCTCAATATGCAAAGATCATATGCAGGAGTTTTTGAGGTACAGATAAACCCAATGCTGATCTGGATCCTCTTCTTTTGTCATTGATTTTTATTATCTTCTGATCTCTTTCTCTACATCCATCTTATTTTGGTCTATACTGTTCTAGTATACTAGTGTCCCAGTGCACGGATTCATGCACACTGAAAGGAAATTAATTAGGAGAAATATTTTAATATCGCTATTCGCCCTTTCTCTATAATAGAAGTGTCAACCAAATTTATGATCAACAATGACAGACAGAAATACACCTGTGCGATTGGCACCAGCAAGAGCTATATATGCATCGCACATGTGTGAGTCAACTTAGCCTTTTATACATATAGAACAAACTTGCTTAATTAGACCTGCTTTCTGATTTAGCTAAACTCTTTCAGGTAATTGTCAGCAACACAGCAGTAAATATCAACACAAAGCAGATTATTATTGTAGATCATTCAGGGAGAACAAAGGGTAAAATATTTAACTGCAGCAGTGTTTGACTATAGTCTCCAAGTGAGAAAACCTGAAGTCATTTTCAAGGTCCACCATTTCTTACTTTTTTCAGTTGGGTCAAGTTTCTAAGCTTTCTAAATCTCCATTTTCTGGCTAATGAAAAGAAAATAGGATTCTACTGAGTCTCCTATCTACTTACTCCAGGACTTCTGCGAGGATCAAATGAGATGAGGCATGGGAAAATGCTTCACAGACATTTAGTTAAAGTGTAAAATGTTTGCACATGGCTATAAAGCAAGTCGTGTTCCTGGGCTGAAGAAACTCGAAGGAAGTTAGTCGCTAGGGAGAGGAAGCTGGGCATTGCTATGTGATGTCATTACCTGGTGCCCACAGTGACTGTTTCCAGGCTGGGCTAGGCTCTGGGCTGCATTTTGGGCCATGGGGTCTTGGCAGCATAGGCTGCGATTTGGTGGGGTGTTGCTCCAGGGTGGTGGCGGGCCCTGTGTCCCACTTGGGGGAAGCCGAGTGTTGGTTTGTGGTGCTGTTTATTTTTAAATGGTCAGTGTGTGTCATGCCAGTTCCTGCATTGAGCGTCTACTCCCTGGTGGCCAGTGCGTGTCATAGCTACTGGCCTCTCCTGCCTCCTCAGCAGCACTAAGGATGTCCGACTGCAGTTTAGGCCTGCTCCCCACTGGCAAGTGGACATCCCCTGAGGGCTGCCGGGCTGCCAGAGGGATGTCTGATTGCCATCTTAGGCCCAATCCCCCGGGGAGCGGGCCTAAGCCAGCAGGTGGTCATCCCCTGAGGGGTCTCAGACTGCGAGAGGGCACAGGCCGGGCTGAGGGACCCCCTCTCCCCACCGAGTGCACAAATTTTTGTGCACCAGGACTCTAGTTCATATATAAAAGCTGCTGCACTCAGCTTGGGTGGGGTTGTAAATTGGATAAGGTGGGGTCTTAGGGAATCACCAGGGTGGAGAAAACAGAAATGGCTGCCAGTCAGCCCTGCAATTGGGGAGGTCCCAGTATAGGAATAATGATACCTGCGAGTACCTCCATCTGGGAGAAAGCCACCCCTGAGTTCCTGTTCCGATGCCAGACAATCCAATTCCTCCTTTTATGAGCCTGTGTCCCCCAGAGCCTCGCCCTGGTGCTGGAGCTCAGAGGACATGGGACCTGGTAAGTTCAGTTCATGGTGTGGGCCTTTTAAGAGGAGCAGCTGGGTCTCCAGCAGCCTCTGTGTCACTGAGCCCCAATCCGCACTGGCTTTTACAGCCCGTAGTTCTTACTGCCTGTAGGGACTTCTTTTCCCAGCTCTGAGAGCCTGGGCTGGGTGTCTGGTGTTGGGGTGAGATCCCTTGCTCCTCATGGGTGGCCTCCGCAGAGAAATCGCCCTCCTGATTTAAAAAGCGGCCCACATGGGTGTCGGACAAGACCATTTGGTGCCTCCGTACTTCCTACCAGTCTCTGTGTGCTTTCTTCTTTATTTCTCTAGTTGTGGGACTTTCTGGCAGTTCTGGATAATGGTTGTTCTGTATTTTAGTTGTAATTTTGATGTGGAGGTGGCGAGTACAGGTGTCAAATTACACTGCCATCTTGGTTCCTCCCCTGTCCTAGTGATTTTAAAATACAGGGGTGGGGGTGGAGAAGGCAGTCGGTGTGTAGAGTAGGCAGTGTAGGTAGTGTTAAATACAAATAGCTTAACAGCCTTAGTATCCTATGTTGTTAAAACTTTTCCATAATAAGATATATTTTGTAAAGTCACTGGCTATTGTGCAGACACTGTCACATAATTCCGTAGCACACACGTTAGGCTTGTGGGGTGGTGTTTATTGGTGGGAGACTCAGGGAGACTCTCAGGTAGTGCACAGAGATCTGGCAGGGCTGGTTGTCATATTGTAGGGAAGGGATTCTAACCCTTGGGCCTGGGAGCTTTTAAGCGGCAGGGTTAAGGTCATCTTCTGATTAATCAACAGCTGGTATAGAATTATGAAAGACTGTGGGGAGATCTTGGCCCCCACCTAACCTGCCAGTTTAGCATTTATGTTTAGGGGATGTTCCCCTGATGTAATATGGGGGTTGGAGGCAAGCCTTGCAAGTTGTGTCTGTATACTGTGTGAGTTAGTAGCATGATTCATCACCTCAGCTTTCGAGAACGAACAGGGGAGTATTGTACTCACTCTGTTGTGATCAGGGGATTGTGCTCTTAGCCTGGAAGTTAACCAGGATCAGTTTCTATAACACTGCTCATTGCAGAGTTCTAAGAATTGTAGGAGGGTAATACATTCTTTAAGAGGCCAACCTGAAGGAGATTAATCTTCCAAGAATTAAGCCTTACTTCTCATAGGACTTCAAAAATAGAGAAAGAAACTTAGGATGTTTGAGTAAAAAGAGTAAGTTACCTAGAAGGGGTAAAATATTAGGGCAGCTTTAGAATTCTACTGAAGACATTCAAAGTTGAGGTCAATGAAACCTCTGCCTTCCTTCAACTCCCACCATTTTCAAAACCACTGAGATAAGTTTTAAACATTCATAGAAGAAACTACAAACCAAGATCTGTGCTACACATATCCTCTTTTGCTCAGTGATATACTTCTTTCTATTTCTTTCTCTTGTTTGTCTTTCTTTCTTAGTTTATTATTCTCCTTAGCTATGTCTTATTCTCATCTCTGTTCTTTCTATTTCCTATTTGCTTCTTCCAGTCTCTGTACATTTGTTGCTTATTTTCATGCTAGTCACAGAGTAATGAAATAAAGTTAGTTATCTTTGTGAAGCTGAGGGGGTCTGCTACTTGCAGAGTATACTATCATTGAGATTGTTTGGTAACTTATAAGTATTACATTTTTGGAAACCCTGAGGTATACCTTGTCGTCATTGTCTCCACTGCTCCTCTTTTAAAAATCCTATATAATAAAAGGCTAATATGCAAATCGACCAAATGGTGGAACAGCCGGTCGCTATGATGCACACTGACCACCAGGTGGCAGACGCTCAGTGCAGGAGCTGCCCCCTGGTGGTCAGTGCGCTCCCACAGGGGGAGCGCCATTCAATCAGAAGCCAGGCTCACGGCTGGCGAGCGCAGTGGCAGTGGCAGGAGCCTCTCCTGCCTCTGCAACAGCGCTGAAGATGTCCAACTGACAGCTTAGGCCTGCTCCCTGCGGGGAGCCTAACCTCCAGTCAGACATCCCCTGAGGGCTCCTGGACTGCGAGAAGGTGCAGGCCGGGCTGAGGGACACCCCTGAGTGTGCAAATTTCATACCGGGCCTCTAGTATGTATATATTTTTATTGATTTCAGGAAATGAGAGGGAGAGAGAGATAGAAACATCAATGATGAGTGAGAATCACTAATTGGCTGCCTCTTGCACTCCCCCTACTGGGGATCAAGCCAGCAACCTGGCATGTGCCCTGCCCTGGAACCGAACTGTGACCTCCTGGTTCATAGGTCGATGGAAGCCAGGCATTGCTACGTGACATCATTACCCGGCGCCCACAGCCACCGTTTTCAGGCTGGGCTGTAGGCCGCATTTTGCATCATGGGGTCTCAGCAGCATTGACTGTGATTTGGTGGGGTGTCACTTTGGGGTGATGGCGGGGCCTGTGTCCCACTTGGGGGAAGCCAAGTGTTGGTTTGTCAGGGCCAGGTCCGCGGTGCCATTTCTTGGTAAATGGCCAGTGCACATCACAGCAGCTCCTGCTTTGAGCATCTGCCCCCTGGTGGTCAGTACATGTCATAGCAACCGGTCAGATGATAGTAGGGACACTTAGCATATTAGCCTTTTATATATATAGATTTCCAGCATCAATGTTGATGCTTTTATGGCTATGCTGCTGTCTACTTCTTGCTCTTCTTGCTAATGTGAGAAATCTATACAATGAAGAAAGTTCTAGCAGTGCAAATATCCAATGAAATCACAATACCTTCTCTGCTCTCCAACTTACTTCCCAAAAACCACTGACTGATTCTTCATATTCTAGTAATAGCAAATTATAATTACCCACATATACCATGCTAATTTCACATCTCCATGTTTTTGTACTGCACTTGCTTGCTAAATCCTTTCAATAATTATTCAGCTGACCCACTCCTATTTATCCTTCAACTATAACTCCAAAAGTCCTTCTTAATGAGCACTATTATTTTTATTTTAAACTCAGAAATGCTTATCCAGTCTTCGCTATTTTTCTTGCATTGTTCTGATATTGTCTTCATATAGATATATATAGACAAATACAGATATATGTATCAAGATAAAGACAGAGATTGATATAATGGCATATAGATAGATATACAAGTTGATATATATTGACATATGAAAAACTCAGTATTTTTTCTAGAATTTATATTTATAATTCTCAACATATACCATAATGTATAACTAGGATTCTAGAGCTGAAAATTATTCTTTAAGTTGATTTCTTAATGGTTACAACCATCAGTGAAATTTCCAAGTGTTAACAAATTACTTCCATGGAAGATGAAGTCTGCCCTTTGAGTTTATCATTCTCTATATTGAAAAATGACAGAGAAATAATATTTTAGCTCACTGAAATCTCTTTTGATATCTTCTTCTTTACCTTTGGCCTTGGATGTAATGCCTAAAATACAGTAGATGCTAAATAATTGTTGATTGATTAACATTTTTGGTTGGCTTCATGCATTATCAGTTTTTCAAATGAGGATATAGTTTATATAAGCTTGGATTTTGTAGTGAGATAGATTAGGATTTCATTCTGGGCTCTACAACTTACTAACCATGTGTTCTTTGCCTAGTTAACTTTCATTTCCTCTTGCCAAATAGGGATAATATATTGAGGTTATTGAAGATTAAATTACATAAAATATTGAAAGCATTTGACATGATGCCCAATAGATTTGTGAATGAATAGATCCCCTGCAAAAGCTCTATGAGCTCTATGAGACTGGTGTACAGAGGCAAGAAAACTCAGGGTCACAGAAGTTGAGCAAGTTGCAGATAAAATAAGCAGCAGACCTGGGATCCAATTCCAGCTGAGTGTACCTGCCATCTGAAGGAAATTTCCCCTATTGCTGCCAGAAACATTAGTGACATTTTCCACTCCAGTGTTTCCTTAAAGGATATATGCTGGTAAACTCCAGCTCATTTGTCAGATTCTGTCTCCCCCCAAATCTCTTTAAAGTTAGTATCATTCTTCAGCATTTCACACCCTGCCCAACATGTTTATAACTGGATGGTCTGATAAATGATCCTGCATGCACCTGCACCCTAACATCTTTAACCTTCCTCTGCCATTTCCTATGTAGATTTCCTCTTAATTGCCTCATATACTGTTTGATGTGTCCTTTTTATTTGTTTTTTAAATATATTTTTATTGATTTCAGAGAGGAAGGGAGAGGGAGGGAGAGAGAGATAGAAACATCAATGATGAGAGAGAATCATTGATCAGCTGCCTCCTGCACGCCCCCTACTGGGGATTGAGCCTGCAACCCGGGCATGTGCACTTGACCAGAATAGAACGAAGGACCCTTCAGTCCGCAGGCCAACACTCTATCCACTGAGCCTAACCAGTTAGGGCTCATCTTTTTATATGTAGCATCTAGCATGGTGGTTGGCATGTAGTTGATGTTCATTAAGTATCTACATCAATATCACTATAACAGTTTCTAATAGTTATGATTTTTATTACTCTTAATTAAGAACCCTATATAGTACTAATTATTTCTAGTTTTATCATCCCATCAATTTTGTAATCTCTCACCTAACATTTGTTTTCCTATCTCATTAGGGAAACATTAAGAATTTCCAAGCAGTTGTTGCAGAAATGCCTTGGAGTTTATGCCACCTTTCTTTACCAGGTAAAGAAATAAGCACTGGTTCTCTGTACCTATGTAAGTTTTGATCATTATAAAACACACTGCTTTGTCAAGAATGCTTCTTTTTGAACTCTTAGTCTTGAGGGGACAAGGTAAGGGTAGGTAGATGGTGAGTAGGGTGCATGCACTCGAGAAGAGAGAGACACAAATTTCCAGTAATAAAATAAAAAATTTCTATGATATAATGTACAGCATGGTGACTATAGTTAATAATACTGCATTTTATATTTGAAAGTTGCCAACAGAGTAAATCTTAAAAGTTCTCATCAAAAGAAAAAAATTGTAACTATAGATGATAGATACTTATGTGAGATAATGGATATCAACTAAACTTGTGGTAATAATATTGCAATATATACATACTAGTATATCAAGTCATTATATTATACACCTGAAACTAATGCAATGTTATATGTCAATTATAACTCAATAAGACTGGTGGGGGCAGGCAAGGAAGAGTAAGACAAAGGCCTCGCAGGACTTTGGGAACTATGGTGATTGGCTGTGGATAGACCACCTCACAAACTTTAAAAAAAATCTTTTCTGATGTTTCTGGGGTAATTTCAAGCCTTTTATCAAGTCTTTATCTTCTGTCACTTCCTCAGACTGTTCAAAGAATCACTACCTTAATAGTATGGTGAGGTGTTACTAAACCTATTATTTTTAAAGAAAAAAAGAAAAGATTTTAAGAGCGAATGGAAACATTTTCAAAAAAAAAAAAAAAGGTACAGACCACACATGATTAATTTGTAAAAGGGGCTTTTCTTTCTTTCTTTCTTTCTTTCTTTCTTTCTTTCTTTCTTTCTTTCTTTCTTTCGTATGCTAGGCTTTATTATACTTAACAAGTATTGCCTAGGAAAATGGTCCCTCTGAGTCCTGCAAAGGAAAACATATGAAATTAGCTATAACCTCCAAAGGGTAAGCACCTATAAAGTTGAAAGTCCTAATTAAATAAAATTTAAACAAAATTCATGACACCTCTTTTTTCTGGTAATTGAGAATTAATAAGAAAAGACAGAAATTTTCTATAGGAAGATCAAAATGATCAAGCTGTTATAGGACTCAATATACTTAAAGGTCTCCCTTAATAGCCTCCCACTGTACAGATTAAAGATTCCTTTGAGTCTTTGGGTTGTAGCCTCCACAAAGGCAGGGAACCATCTGTCTTGTTCAGCACCATCCTGGCATTTGGAACACATGTGACTGCACTAATCAAGAGCAAACAGCCCAGCCCCTTCCCTTCCATTTACCACTTTTTAATTCTTTAATAGAAATTTGGTTTAATATGATTACTTTGTTAATATATAATATTAATGGGACAAATGGGTATGAGTTGAGGTTTTCTGTCTATTTCTATCCAGGTTCTGTGCCCTTTCACACATTTGTCTTGCTCCATCCTCCTCCACTCCAGGGAATAGTCTACTGTTCCCTGTCCCCTTCATCCCCTCACTCTCTCCCATCCTTATTCCTGAAAGATAGAATGTCTCAATGTATAAAAATACATCAAAACTATCCTATGAGACAGATCAATATTAGTAAAAGAATAGTTGGTTTATTTCATATATGTTCCATTCTGAAAATTTTAAAGATTTGGGATACCTGGATATTTGTAGAGATAAATGAACTTTGTCTATAAGGCATGGGGGGGGGCAATTTTATTTTATTTTTAAAAAATTTTTAATATATTTTTATTGATTTCAGAGAGGAAGGGAGAGGGAGAGAGAGAGATAGAAACGTCAATGATGAGAAAGAATCACTGACCACTGCCTCCTGCACACCCTCCACTGGGGGATTGACCCCACAACCTGAGCATGTGCCTTTGACTGGAATTGAACCCGGGACCATTCAGTCCTCAGGCTGAGGCTCTTATCCACTGAGCCAAACCAGCTAGGGCTAGGGGGATCAATTTTAGGAGGAAGAGGTAAAGAAAAGGAAGAAAGGTGAGAGACAACAGACAAGGGGAGTTCCAGTGCCCACAAGGAGTGAAACTGGCTCTAAGAAGTGACCCCAAGGGGACACATAAAAATTGTCTGCACTATTCTGGACTCTGCGTATTTCCAAGCAGTTGCATACAAATTGGGTCCATTCTGTGACCAATATATATAATCAGCACAGTTTCACCCATGTAACTATATGGGTCTAGGTGTTTCCTATCCACAACAGCTAATAAAAAGAAAAGAGTCATAATTTGAACTTAGGGCCTGTCTGAATTCTGTATTTGCACTATTTTTTCTGTATATCTACTGAAAGTTTTATTTAGAAGATGGGGGAACATGAAAATAAGGGCCAAAAGGAGGCATTGCTCCCCAAAGCATACATCATTGTACACTGAGAATGTCTGTTCCAAAAAGCAAGTTTGATCTATCCTATTTCAATTGGATTCAGTTAGTGTTTTACAACTTAAGAGTTCTGCAGGGTGTTGGCAATCTTTAAAAAAAGCAATTTTTTAAAAATATACCTATCATGGTGAACATGGCAAGGAAAACAAAGAGATGTGTACATAATCCAAAAAGAAGCTACTCCCCAAAAGAGATGGTTTCATTTTTGGTGTTTTGCCCTTCTAGAAAAAGAAGTTTAAATTCAGAAGAGGAGTTCAGTATTAACCAACAGAATTTCAGATACCCCACTGTGGAGATCTGGTCCTTCTCTCATCTTTAATCCAATTTCCAAAGTCTGGACTATATTCTTAGTATTAGTCATTCATTTAAAAATATTTATTGAATATCTGAAGAGTAATATCAACATATTGAGGGGTTGGCAAATAAGATAACTAAGATAAAGAGAGATAGTGATGAGTGAGAGTCATTAGATAACTCAAAATCACCATTAAAATAGAGCCTAAGAGTAGTTTACAAATGGTTTTTGCACAGCAGGCTATGATATACACTAATTTCCTCATGGTTATTGTCCACTAAGCAGCCATTAATTACAGATTTCTATCAATTATTACTAATTGACTGGGTTACCGCCAAATATAAATATATATAAACTAGAGGCCCGGTGCATGGATTTGTGCACAGGTGGGGTCCCTCAGCCTGACCTGCAGGGATCGGGCCAAAACTGGCTCTCCGATATCCCCCGAGGGGTCCCAGATTATGAGAGGGCAGTTCTCAGGTGATGCACCCCGGAATCGGGCTCCCTCCTCTCTGGTTCCAGGTGGGTCACCCAAGAACCGCAGCTGCCAAGTCACCACAGCTCGGCAGCTCCTGTGTTCAGCGTCTGCCCCCTGGTAGTCAATGCGCATCATAGCTACCTGTTGGATGGTCGAACGGTCAGACGGTTGCTTAGGCTTTTATATATATAGACTAGAGGCCCAATGCACAAAATTCATGCAAGGGGCTCAGCCCTCGCAGCTATGGTGGCTTGCCTCGGCCCTCACAGCCCTGGCTTCATCCAGAAGGTCGCCCGGAAGGATGTCTGGGAGGTTGTTCGGCTGTCCAGTCTAATTCTTACGCTTTTATTATTATAGATGTGACTATTTTGTACTGATCTATACACCCAGGTGACATTAGTAAATATGCTTTGATTGAATCCATTTATTTAGGATGAGTAACTTCACAGAAAAAGGAAAAAAGAAAAAAATGTGTATCAAACTTATATTCCTCAAAGGCAAAGATACTAATGAAGAAACACAACATGATTTTTGATCACCTGAAGGAAAAAATTCTGTCTTCACCATTCTTGTTCCCCATACTTCCTGGAATCTACTTAAGTATATTTTACAACTAATGTTTGTTCTTGATTAAATATAAGAAAACAATAATGACTTTTGTAATAAAAATCATAACTTTTGAATAATTAAGGAAGTTAAAAATCAGCAGAGTCTTTGTTAGATAGCATCATAATTCAAACAAATATTTCTTCCTTTAAATTACCATGTGCCAAAGGTTCTTGCAAAATAAAGCATTACCTGCTAGCCTCTACTAGACAATGCTAAAAATTCTTGTATGAATGGCCTAAATAAAATCTATCCTTGGGATCCACTACTTCATTGCTGGTATCTGAAATTGTATGAGTGGATAATATCCCAGGGAGGTTATATGAAACAAGAAAAGATAAGGGTGAGGCAAAATGGATTCTGTTGAAATTTGAGTAAGTGGCATAATTTTTAACTAGCTGATAGCCCAGGTGTCATAAGCAAAATTGTTTCTATTATATCCATTTCTTTGGGATTTCTTTAACATTCTTTAAAATTCTAAAACCCATTTCCACTAAAAAATAAAAATAAAAAAAAAGAAAGAAAGAAAAGAAAAGAAAAAAGAAATGGAAAAATATGTGGTCATTTTTTTGACCACTTATGGCAGGATTTAGAGTAAAGCAACAAGTTAGATATAGAAGTATCTAAAAGAAGTTTGAACAGTGCCACTTAGGCACTTTGAATTAAAGGAAAATCCATTTCCTACTCTTTTTTTCTTTTTAAATACAAAACTCATGGTTCTACAATTAACTCTCCCCTTTTGCCAGGATCAATACTTTCTGCTTTTCACACACTACTTGTTAATCCATAAACAGACTAAATCCAAAGACTAAGACAGCTACACGGGAAAAAAGAAAGGTTGAACAACATGTAATTTTCACAAAGAAATGCTAAGTCTTCCTCATGTATAAGGCAGGGTTCTCTTCTATTCACTCTATTTGGAAACAAACAGAAAGCAACTAAAATTTTCTGTTTTTTTTCTCTTTCTCTCTTTTTTCTGCAGAGAACCCTCCACCTATATCCAGGTACACATTGGTTTACACATTGCCAAAGCAAAAATCATAGTCCTGAGCCCCCAATAAAACAATTTTTTTTGTGCCATGTAATTTTGACACTTTCTTGTGCCATGTAATTTTTCTGTAACCTATACAATACGCATATCTTCTAAGTTCCAAGAAGAGATGGCTGACAAGGTGAGAATTTTTTCTAGGAATGGGGCACTAAAAATAGCTCAGCAAACACAAGTCAGGTAACAAGCCTATCCCCATGAAATAGCCAATTTAAACATCTAGGCAATTATGGCAAATATCAAAAGATGGAAATTCTCCTCAGACATTTTTTAAGCACTATATCTTAAAACTTCAGGAACCCAACATTATTTTCCATAATAGTGTTTATGCCCACATCAAGGAAAAAGAAAGTCAGTTATCTAAGTTTTTACTTTATTCAAATATCCTGATATTTCTTAAGAAAAGTGATTAAAGAGAAGCTGTTAAAGCCCCCATGCGTACTATGAAAAATATCTTCCAAGACATTTAGGTCCCCAAATCCAAGTGTGAATAGCTTTTACAACATACAATTTTCTCCTTTGAAGATAATAAATCATAACTTAACAATTTCAGTGACTCAAATCCTTAATGATTCTATAAAAAGATTAATATATAAAGCTTTTAAAGTAAAGGCTACCACCAAATAATTTCTACCCTACATTAGATTATTTCATTGCTATGGTAACATTAACCATGAAAATAAATAAATCTTCAGTATCTACAAAATCAACCAAGTTGTGATGATGAATATGTTGCCTGGCCTTCTTATCAAATAGTTTATTTAGAGACAGTGAGTTAGCTGCCTTGTTTGAAGAGGCCATACTCTCAAGTAGAAATTCTGTGCCTGATGCATTGAATAAAGTAATAGCTTTTTACTTTCTTCCTATTTCCTCTGAATTTTCATGTCAATAGGTTAACATATTAACAGTTACTATATTGGGGGCAGCTACTCCGTGCCATGCACCTCAGTGAATATCAAATTTATTGATGAGTATAAGAATATTTGTGAGAGTTTGTTACAAAAGGTCCCTAAGCCCCACCCATGAATCTGACTTGGTAGATGGAGCTAAGCAAAGAAGTATCCCAAAAGCCCCTAGATAAGTCTAAAACAGCACACTCTCAGAAATCCTGACAATTATGATTAAAAACTGGTATAAAGGGGCTTTAGGAGCATAAGGGTGCTTCCAATCTTAGGCAAACAAAGGTCAAATAAAAGATTGATAGTACAGCATATTGAGACAGTTGTCTAGTGGGTCCTTTGAGCTACAGGCACGGACTCATGCCCAAGAACTCAGACTTGGGCTGAGATTCCATTTTCTGAAAATGTTCTTAGGAAATCACTGCCTCCTCTGTTCTCAACAGTGGGTGAGCTTGACATGAATCCTCTTTTGTCTGTAGAGAGAAGCTGAGGAGGGAGACAGGCAGCCTCTGAGAGAATCTGATACCTTTACTCTGTAGGTCAATGACCACAACTGCTACTGCAGCATTTTCAGAGACTGATGGGACACGTGAGAAAGTAATTTCAGAGACAGCCTACGTGGCTTACCTTGCACCACTGACTTGGAGATTGCGGGCTCCGGAGCCAAGTGCAGCCAGCCTGGCAGCTTCCACAGAAGCGTGGCAGCAACAGCCTGGGCCCTAGACCAAGGAGAGCCTGATCCCCCACGGCCTACCTGGAGCAAGCAGACAGTGCCCAGAGTCAGCAACAACATTCTGCTCTTCTAATTAGTCAACACGAGATTCAAATCACAAATGGGGACCAACCTTGTGGTCTATGTATGAAGACAAACTTGTTTGTCCCCAGCATCCTTCCTACTCAGAACTTGGGAGGATGTGAGGAGGTAGGCAACATCTCTATTTAAATCATATTAGTTAAGGCATTTTATACCTCATTAATAAAACCATGCAGCCGAAACTGGTTTGACTCAGTGGATAGAGCGTCGGCCTGCGGACTGAGGGGTCCCGGGTTCAATTCCGGTCGGGGGCATGTACCTGGGTTGCGGGCACATCCCCAGTAGGAGATGTGCAGGAGGCAGCTGATCGATGTTTCTCTCTCATCGATGTTTCTGACTCTATCTCTCTCCCTTCCTCTCTGTAAAAAATCAGTAAAATATATTTAAAAATAAATAAATAAAAAAGAAAACCATGCAGCAAGATCTTCCACTGTAATCACCCCTAATGCTCACCACTGTTAAGGGCATTTGAAAAATAAAACTGGCAATCGATGTTTTGAAGGTATTAGAGTGAAAAATAAAGTGGAAAATACTTAACAAAAGGGTTTGCAAACCTATTTTCCTACTAGCAGTCTTGTTTGTAGTGACATGCTTCACAAGCTAAGCCTCTGTTTCATTAAAATCACTCTTCCCTGCACTTCTGCAGTCGAATGTTCATCAAGGAGCTGCCTCATCCTCTGTGACCTGGTGTGTCCCAGCACTTTCTTCAACCCCATCCACAGCAAGACCCAGCACCGCCATCCATCTTGCTGAAGTGGGAGCCCTGCCACCCCTCACACCTCTCAACCTTCCATCAGTAAAGTGCTGATTTGTGATGCGAGATGAAAAGCATCTCCAGCCCTAACAGGTTTGGCTCAGTGGATAGAGCTTCGGCCTGCAGACTGAAGGGTCCCAGGTTTGATTCCGGTCAAGGACATGTACCTTGGTTGTGGGCATATCCCCAGGAGGGGGTGTGCAGGAGGCAGCTGATCGATGTTTCTAACTCTCTATCCCTCTCCCTTCCTCTCTGTAAAAATCATATATATATATAATATATATATATATATATATATATATATATATATATATATATATTAAAGAAAAACATCACCACCGACTAAGGGAGGAGAGCTCTTTTTACTCTGATGGGGTGGGGCCTTGGAGGGGGAGGGAGTGCCTGCTCTCTCAGCACGCCACCAAGCCTAGCTGCTGCAGACCTGGACCTGGGGTCTGTAATTTAACTAACAGCTAAAAAAAAAAGAAAGAAAAGAAAGAAAGAAAGAAAAGAAAAGGGGGGGGGGAGCCAGGGAGCTTTCAACTGGGTTTCAAGCACTAAAACTGTTATATTCCCTGGCAAGTTTAATGTCCAAATGCATCTCTTTAGTGCCAGTCCAGCCCTCCAACAGAGAGACCACAAGCAGGACAAAGGGGGAAAATACTGAGAGGTGGTTCCCTCTGAAATAAACTTCGTGGAGATCCACTTATTTAACAAATAGCTGCTGAGCTCACACCATGTTTCAGATACCAGGGTGGCACTGGGTTTACAATGATTGGGGCAGGAGGTGCGGGGTGCAGAAGAAACATGGTTTCTGTCTTTATCTGATAAATAAGCACAGAATAAATAAATGCATTGTTATAAATGGTGATGAGACCTATGATGATAAAATGGTTATAATGTTCTAAGTAATGAGACCAACCTACTCAGGTTGGGTGAAGGACGGCCTCCCTGTGGAGGGAACATTTAGGTTAAGACCTGCTGAGAAATGAACCCTTGAACCTGAGGGAAAGAGTATTCCAGGGCAAGTGAATGGCATGTGGGAAAGCCCCAGGTGGGGAAAAGCTTGATACATTTAGGGAATTGACATAAAAGGCCAGCATGGCTGGAACATAATGTGCAAGTAGGAGAGAGGCAGAGGCAGAGGTGAGCAAATTGGAAAAAAAACCACAGCTTAGGGTTTATAGGACTTTGGATTTAATCTGAACCACAATGGGAGCCATTACAGGATTTTAGGAAGAGGAATGATATAACCTGAGCTGCAGTTTCAAAAGGCCATTTGGGTAACTGCAGAAGAAGGAAGGAGAGAAATATTGAAGGCAGGTAAATATGGCAAATAAGATGATGTGACAGAAATGGAAAGAGAATGAGATAGGTAGGTAGATAGATAGACAGACAGGCAGGCAGATAGGGAAATGTAATTAAAAACAAAATCTTTCTTCCTAAGCCAGAAAACCTTGGTAATAGATGGAAAAAAAGAAACAAACAAACAAACAAAACACACACACACTTTTGTGATTGAATAAACATTAAACCAGACTGTGATCCACATCATAGGCATCTGCTAAGAGATGTAAAGACAGAAAAAACTCTTGCCCTTTTGTATAGCTGAGCCAATATAACCTACTCCATACATGTTCTCAAGATTAACTATGACTAGTCCTCAATAAGACGACTATTTATTACACATCGCTCATCCTAGATTCACCTGGTAACTGTGATAGCCATCTGTGCTTGTTAATTGGTTTTATCCAAAGGAAAAATAAACTTCCCGTATCATTACAAAGGAGATAATTTTGCACCTTGCAGTGAGGCTCTGCCAAGTTAGACTTCTCCTCTCCACAGAGACTAGAGAGAGGGCATCATCTCCCTTGATGTTTGTATTGCAAAGAGGTAGCTCCCACATCTTGGAGAAAGACATTCCTGGGTCAGCTGTAAAGAGACTATTTAGCTTTTAGAAGGATTTATGCGCATTTAGAAGAAACAGGGAAGTAATTTACAATTACAAATTTTCTAAAGTAAATGTGCTAACGAAGGTGGTTTAGTCTTTTCCCTTATTTTCAACAGAAAATTAAACTTATTTTTTTGTATTTGCCCATTAGCTAGAAAGATAGATAGACAGGTAGATAAATAGATAGATTTGAGATTAATGCATATTGGATTAGATATCTGTGGATTGAAGAAGGAGGAGGAACTAAAATGATGACCAGGAGTTTGAGCACTTGTGTTAGCCTGAAAAGAAAAAGGCTCTCTGTTCTAAAATTCTTGAAATGCATGCCTGCAGTTTGAAGTGGCTGTCCCATGTGAATGTGATCAAAATTATATTAAGTATATGCAGCATCTCCAGGGAACTAATTTCACAAAGTTGTCCCTCCATAGCATTCAATACCAAAGAACAGCAGTACCCAGCTCAGCAATTACGCAGGCAGTAAGCCCCCAAGCAGAAATGCCATGCATTTGCAAAGGGATTTGAGTACATCCAAGGTCCTATGGCTGAAGCAGGCAAAGGACTTATTCCAGTTATTAAGCAATTTTCTCTCTAGCAACAAACCCACTTCTCTGCACTCTGCTTTGCAATGCCGGCCATGAGTCGGCTAACTCCACTGCTCACTTGGCAAGTAGGCTTTTGTTAGGCTCTGCTGTAAGGGCACTGGAGGAGACTGGACCAGTTAGAACAAACGCGCTCCTCCCCTCCTTCCTTTGCTTCTTGTTCCTCTCTAATTGCCTCAGCAATGGCTTTTCACCCTGACAGAGGCACTGAATTCCAATCTTCAGCTTTTTAACCCACATTGTGGAACCGGTCCCACTGTGCCTCTAGCAAGGTACCACCAGCAGTGACTTCTTCCTCAGAGGACAGCGTCCTAGCACTCCAACACTGAGCTTCCAGATTCCGACGACCTAACCCCTTTCTTTATTCCCCAGCCCAAAGGGTGACAGCTGCTGGCTTCAGTTATTATCTGGGTGCCCTCCATCTCCCCTTTGCTTTTTCAGTTCTCTAACACAACCAATTTTCTACCTTAACTCCTGTCAATATGCCTAGCACAGATTTTGTTTCCCTGCCTGATACAGGACATAAGTGGAGACGCCTGGCAATCACAAAAGTGATCCTGTCACTCTGTCTTTCAAGTTTGGCTTTAATGGTCTCATCTTGGAAAATGGTCTCATCATGTTGGAAAGAAGTACTCCAACAAAATGTATTTTAAAAATAAGAGGAATTTCCTAAATAGTAAAGTGCGAGTTTGCTGTTAATGTTGCCTTATTTTGTTATTTCTTTAAATACATTTAGAAGGCATAATCCAATGAAAATCAAAAATTTGCTCTGAGTCCTCAGACTTGGGGAAGATCAACCAGTGCTATGCAATTCCCAGCTTCCAAAGGCAGAGTCCTGGGGAAAGCATAACCAGGAGCCACGCCTTGAGCCAGTGATGTTGATATGCTCACACCACCTGCTCAGACAAGCCTTGAGTATGGACACTATTTCTTGGCTCCCCCTAGAACAATCTACTGAGATGAAAGCTCAGGAACAGACAAGCCAAGGTTCAGCGGGAGTTGCTGCCATCCACTCCATCTCTACCCACAACAATTCAAAATCCCCAGTGTGACAGGGAGAAACCAGAGAGAGTAAAGGCAGATAACGCCAAAGTTCACTTTCGGACAAAATCGGGCCTGTCCCTTTGAATATGTGTGCTTACTTGATTAAATCCTTTGTGTGAGTGGGAGTAGTTTAGGATAATATATAATATGCTCCTCTAAGAGAGATAGTTTTTCCTTTCCTTGAGCTCAGCTTCAGCTCTAATGACATTAATTAAAACAGTAATAATATTGGCTAATATTTAGTTACTGCTTATGATGCTCTAAACACTATATAGATTAGCTTATTTTATCCTTCTTACACTGCAACAAGGCAGAAACCCATTTCAAAAATGAGAAAAATGAGCCATTGAGAGGTTAAATAGCTAGTTGTAGCCAGGAATTAAAGTGAGGTCTACTGTTGGTAGACCTCGTCTGAGGCTCTTGAGCTGTCATGGCCTCAGATAGGTTTCCTCCTGTCTGGGGATTTCTGTAGATCCTGTTCTCCATGTACACCATAAAGTTATGGCCTCTATGTTTTCCTATCTCCCTGGAAAATTAAACCTGTATGAATAGAAACACATCTTGTTCACTGTGGTCTCCCCTAAACCTTGAGCTATACCTGGCACACAGCAGATAATAAATATGTATTTGATGAATGAATGAATTTTACATTTTTAAAATGTTGCCTCCATAGTATTTATCTCAACATTTTAAGCATTTTATTATTCCCCCACATTATATAACTATGGCTAATTGAAACTTCCAAAGAACAATCTTATATAATAAAGAGCTAATATGCTGATTAGACCAGACGGCGGAACAACCTTCCAGAATGACCTTCTGGAATGACCTTCTAGAACAACCAGTGGGTGGGGGTCAGAGGGTGGGGCTGCAGGGCCGTGAGGCAGCTGGGGCTGCCTCAGCCATCGCAGCGGGGCGATTGATGGGGGAAGGGGGGTTCCGTGATCAATTGCCCCACAGAGGGCGGTGGCAGCCGGGGCTGCGAGGGCCAAGCCCCTTGCACAAATTTCGTGCATCGGGCCTCTAGTTTAGAAATCATGATGTTCGAGTTCTGTATCCAAGAAGAAATGTACTACAGGAAGCTAAACAAGATTTTAAAATGATGTTTAAGATATCATCTGGTATGTTTCATCAAGAGAAAAGTCATGCCTTTAGCTTTCTCCCAGTGAAGACAGAGGAAGAATATGCTATTTATTACCACTGTTTAAAATGTAGAGAATATGAGATGTGGAGAAGCCACTCTGCAGACTCCTCTGAGTTGGCTTGTGACTGAAGACTGAACAGAGCAGGAAAGGCAGTGGGGTGTGGTGGCTATAGCTTAGAGCGTGGAGGCTGATTGCCTTGTTTACATCCCTGGTTCTCATCCTCCTACTACCTATGTGACCTCAGTTACTAATCTCTTCTGTGCCTCAGTTTCTCCAACTCTACAATAATAGTATCTATCTCATAAGAGTGTTAATTAAATGAATTAATAAATAGCAATTAGAACACAGTGAGTATTACATAACCAGTGTTATTATTTTCACCAAGAAAAGATAACTAGCTTATTAGCATCTAATACAAATATCATTAGTGTACTTTGTGGCTCTGGTAGAAAGAGATATGTTTTGGAATTTAATCTGGAAGTTGTGTAACCTCAGGATGGCTTCTTAAGCTCTCTGAACCTCTGTTTCTTCTCCTATAAACCTCCAAATCAATCCCCCTCCCACTCCACCCTGCAAAGCACTAACAGTAAGCAAAAGCTAAGGAAGAGAATTCTGCAAAGCAGACTGACAGGAAGACATAGGAGGAAAATCAGGAACATATGGTAGCCACTGAGGGTAGAGAAGAAAGAGGTTAAGGAGGAAGAAGTGGTTGATGGTGGTCAATGATCTCCTGGAGCTGAGGGAGGGAAAGCCCCAGTGAGCATCCACTGGGTTCTGCAGGAAGTAGGTCACCATGACCTTAGGGAAAACAGCTCCCAGTCAGGGCCAGCTACACATTGCAAGGCTCAGTGCAAAATCAATGTGCAGGCCATAAGGGGCAGGGAAGTCCATCTTCTCTTTTCATGCCCCACCCCATAGTGGACCAGAACCCCCACGGAAATGCAATCTCCATGCATTAGGTACCATGATCGGGATTAGCAAGAGGTCTCTGCTGAGTCACTTCCACCCCCACCACCACAACTCATGGGGGAGCTGCCAGTGGGGCATGGGGGAGGGGAGGTGCTGCCTTACCCCTACCCCAACCGCCAAACACTGCAGTGCACACTCTCCCTATGCTTGTGCCCAGGTGGCTACTAGGAGCAGAAGGCTACAACAAGTGCAGCCCCTCTTCCCCCTGACCCCCAAGCAAACTGATTGCTGCCTCAGGCAGAGTGACAGTGGTCCCTGGGCAGAGACATGGAGCCAGCTTCCCGGGAGGCAGGTAGACTGTGAGAGGTGATCCCACGCAAGAGTCAAGCTCTAAGCTCTGAAGCATAATCCATTGTCGGAAGCATGATCCACAACCTCATCAGACTTCACTTACAAAGCATGCAATTCAAAGATAAAATTATAAAGAATTTCAAGATAGCCACCAAAAAATTTAACATAGCCACTGTGGATCGTCACACATCAGTGCAGGAAGCCTGTGTGACCTGCTCTAGTTGCTTCCAGTTGACAGGTGACTGCAGAAGCACAGCCACCAAAGAGAGAGCTGGAAATACAAAGGTGGTGCAGTAGACAAATTTAAGAAAGTTTTCTGGGAAGAAGTCAGATATAGCAATAGCTGAAAGAAGTAGGTTAAGAAATGATTTAAATTTGTATTGTAGCTGCTGTTGATTTAATATACAAAAAATCTAAGTAAGAGAGCCCCACTGAGGAAGAAGCTGAAGACAGTGAAAAGTGATAAAAATGGGAAAGGTTCCTAAGGAGGCAGGAGGGAAAGGGACCCAGAGCCCCAGTCAGAGAATGGCTTCAGTTATAAGCTCAGAGGTCATCAACCTATAAGTGGAAGTAGAGAGGGCCTTGAGAGCTAAGGGAGAGGGAGACAGGAACAGAGCCAATAACATTTACATCTGATGAGAACACTCAAATACGACCAACTGAAGTACTGGCATTCAAAAAGTGGTATTAAGAAAAACATCAGTGGAGAGGCGATCCTTGACCCGACTATCCAACATACTGGCTTGAATCAAAGTCCCACAAAGATTTAACCCAATTTAATGTGTCAGTGAAGAAACAATAGGACTGTGGCATTAGATTTTATTTCTGTCCATACTGCTTTTCTCAATGTTCTATTCATAAAAGCAGTTTCAATATTTTTCCAATAATCTTTCCTGCATCTAACTGTGCTGCCAGCCAATTTTTGAAATGTAGTTTTTTTCTTTTAATGGGCAGACACTATTTTCGATGCCTTTCACTAGTTGGTTTAGAGGCAGCAAATTATAGTGGAGAGCAAGTACACAGGGAAATCAAATGTCAGCTTCTAAATGATCGCAGTTTCATTGAAAGGTTACCACTTGTCATAATGGAATATGGGCTTCTACAATAGGTAAATCCCCAAATGTCTTTACTCTGTTCCAATAAATACCAGATTCTGACAGTGACAGCTCTCTTCTGATACTCCGTCTGCGATCACAGGAAACACTGACTGATACTATTACTTAGGAGCCCTGGAAGAAAGAATAGCTTAGAGCTTATCATACTTTTCCTCTTCATGAGAGCATCTCTCTGTCTCTCTCTCTCCCCTTCGCTCCACCCTCTCCTATTCTCCCTCTCTGTGCCTTTCTCTCTCTCTCTCCTGATCTCTCCCTTTGTCTTTCTTCTTCCTTGTTTCTGTCTCACTTTCTCTTTCTTTCTCTGATACTCTAAAGTTTGATTCAGTCTAGCAAAACCAAAATTTATCATTATTTTGAGCTGTCCCTTAGTTTGTCATCTGATATTGTTTAAACTTAAAAACTAAATATTTTTTAAAATGAATAAAAATGAAGGCAATAAATCATTATACTTATAAGCAATTTTAATTTGGCACTTTTTCCTCTTTAGTGTAGATCCTCTTCCCTTCTAAATGCATGCTACATTAGTATGTCAAAGTTTTAGACAATTTTTTAAATCACTTCACAATGAATAACCCCAAAAATCTATGAGAAAGTTGAGTTGCTCTTCCTTTCTAGTCCTGAAGTAGGTATCTGCAAGCTAAAAACAAACAAAATCCATTCAGAGTCCCTCCTTTCTTCCTATAATTTAGTTAACTTTTTAGAGGCAAAACACCTTTCAAAGTATGTTGACATTTAATGACTTATTTTCCTGAAAAATTCTCATGTGTATAAACATACAATATTCTGCACACATACTTTTTAGGTAATTATTTTATTTGTAAAAGTAAGGAAGACAAAAGAGTGGATAAAGGTCAGTATTTTTTCAAACTGTAACAGTGACATCCATTGAGCTCTATATTTATTTACATTTCTGCCTGCCCCACTTATACAAATAGATAGCCTGGAAAAATAACTATATATACAATGTTTCATATATGTATATGTGTGCATATACACAATAATGTATGTATTTATATAAGTTTGTAATTCATGTATATGTACATACTAATATAATAGAATAGAGAGATAGTTAGGTTTCCAAGAGTAAATCATGTTTATTATTGCTATAATGTGACTCTGTAATGATTAATAAAGCCATAAAGCCAAATTCATTCAAAGGGAAAATTGAAATAAGTACTACTATTATATTGGAATCTCCTTTTGCTTATGATGTGTTAACAGTGTATGTATGCCCTTAATTTATCTTGTAATTTATGCCAGAGATCACACTGTTGTTTTTTAAAAGCCTGAATTCTACACATGTATTTCATATATTGTCATAGAATAGTAAGAAGCTAGGAAAAGTCCAGGACAAACGTAATAGGGAAACCAAAACAGGTAGTTAAACATCAGTTTGCAGCCACCTAGTGAATACTATATTCCCCAAACTAAGGACACTTAGGAGTAAATAGTTTGCACTTATCTTCCTGAGCCAGAGAGTAAATAGCTTAAATCACCTTACTTAGGGAAACAGATAATAGAAATCCAATAAAGTGCCATTTGTCTACCACACCCAAGGGCAGACAAATTAAGAGAATAAATCTCATTTTGGTACATCAGCAAAAAAAAACTGGTACAAAGCTGATGAATATTCTATTGACCTGACCCTAAGACCTCCCCTAAACACCCAGACTTTAAAACCACTGAAAATGAAGATCCCAATGCACGCTCCCTCCAGGGAGCACGTCAATACCACTCCCTTCCCTTTCTCCTCCCCCCATAGGCGTGCATCTCTTAACCTCTAAGGAACCCATGAGACTTGCAACCAGGAGAGCAATGGGCAGCAGCAGCTTGTCCTGAGCTAACCCCTGAACCTATCTCCAAAGCTCCCTATTCTCTGACTTCCCAGGGAGCCAAGGGAGCCCAGTCTAGGCTCTCTGGTTGCTTCTTCTATGCCCTTATCTCACTATCCTAAGCATGTATTTGCTGTGGCAAATAAATTCTTGCTTGCTTTTCTACACTTCGTCTCTTGATTGAAATCTTTCCCTCAAGAAGAACCATGGTCTGCTTGTCTCACCAGTAACTATATGAGAGCAGAAGAAAAGAGTTTCCCAACTTGCAAATTTTCTATGCATGTTCTCAATTTCTTCCCAAATGCCCAATTTACTAATCATTCAGTCTCAGCATCAGGGAATGAACTCAAAGAAGCACATTTGGAATGAAACAAGGGCTACACCTTAGCCAGCAAAATCCTTATCAGCAATATGAATAACACCGAACTCAAAACAAGACGGAAGAATCTTCAATCTGGGAAGAGAAAGTAAAATAAAGAAGTAAAGTAGTCTAGAACAGCCTCATAAATGAAAAGCCAGAAATCTTAAGACTTTCCCCCCTTTTTCTCTCCTTCATTTTCTCAGTTCTTCTGTACCAAAATCTAAATTAACTTAACATATACTTTTATTTCCTCTTAAGCATTGTCTTAAGCTAGACGAATTTATGACTATGACTCTTATTCAAAGGAAGGAAAAGCCATTAGCAAATGTTGGAATTGTACTTGTTTAAGTTATAAATTCAAGTAATTGCTACATTTCTAATAGCTATAGAAAAATCTATTATCTTGATTATACAGTAGTTGTTAGTAAGTAAAAATATATTCACACTTCACAAATATGTTAGGAGTTTCACAAGTCAAATTTCAGAGAGTAATACCAAATTATCTAATTACTAATTACCATTTTAAAATGTATTTGCATTTGCTTGCTACTGACAAATGCTATCCTTTAATTATTACATATATAACAAGATAATGTTTAAATATATTTAAATTTCTACATGCATAGATGTCTCTATATTTGATTTAGAATTTATGATTCCAACATAGAGTCATAAAAATATTCATACATCCACTGATTGTTATTGGAGGTTACAGCCTAATACAGAGAGATAGACAAAAACACCAAATAAAAAATACAACAAAAGCCAAAACGTGCTATGAAGAAATTAACATAAGGCAATATGAGAACAACTGAGTGGCTATTTCAGCTGTGTGGAAACAGAATTTAATCTAAACTAACTGAGGAATGTTGAGAGGTGTGACAAGTCTAATGCCAAGATACATGTCAGAGGTGACTAGAAGAGGTACAACTGAAGAATTATGTAAAACAGGACATCAAGATAAGCTCAATGTAATTACTATCATGAACTGAATACCTACCAACTTTTTACTAAAAGTGGGATAAGAACTGTATAACAACTGTAGCTTTAATTCCATGTAAAAAGAGCTACAAATCCCCTGTGCTATACTTTATATCCCATGACTAATCTATATATATAAAAGCCTAAGCGACAAGCCAACCATTTGACTGTTCAACCGGTAGCTATGATGCGCACTTACCACCAGGGGGCAGATGCTCAACGCACAGGCATAGAAACATGGAACAGACTGATGAATCTCAGAGGGAAGCAGAGAAGGGAGGGCGGGAAGAGATTAACCAAAGATCTTATATGTATACTAGAGGCCCATTGCACGGATTCGTGTACCAGTGGGGTCCCTTGGCCTGGCCTGCGGGGATTGGGCCGAAACTGGCAGTCCAACATCCCCCAAGGGGTCCCGGAATGCGAGAGGGTGCAGGTCAGGCAGAGGGACCCCACTGGTGCACAAATCCGTGCACTGGGCCTCTAGTATTGTAATAACTATGTATGGTGCCAGATGGGTACTAGACTTAACAGGGTGATCACTTTATAAGGTATATATATAAACTAGAGGCCAAGTGCATGACATTCGTGCATTTGGGTGGGGGGAGTTCCTCAGCCCGGCCTGCACCCTCTCGCAGTCCAGGACCCCTCGGGGGATGTCTGCCTGCTGGCTTAGGTAAGCTGGCAGTCGGACATCCCCCCAAGGGGTCCTTAGCGCTGCCACAGAGGCAGGAGAGGCTCCTACCACCGCTGCTGCGCTTGCCAGCTGTGAGCCCGGCTTCTGGCTGAGTGGTGCTCCCTCTGTGGGAGCGTACTGACCACCAGGGGGCAGCTCACGCATTGAACAGCTGCCCCCTAGTGGCCAGTGTGTGTCATAGCGACTGGCTGTTCAGCTGTTTGGTCGATTTGCATATTGGGTTTTATTATATAGGATGTCTAATCACTATGTTGTATACCTAAAACTAATATAATAGTGTTTGTCAACCATAACTAAAAAATAAATTTTTAAAAATAATCTAAAAAAGAGCTGAAAATTCACTACAACTTTGCAGCCATTTGCTGGCTATCTGCATGCATCCAGCGTATTTGTTTTGCAACACGATAAAATAAGCTAATTCTATATTTATAAATTGGCATTGTTCCTTTGAGTGTTCTTTTTGAATCCTCACCTGAGAATATGTTTTTATTGACTTTTAGAGAGAGAGGAAGACGGGGGGGGGGGGGGCGGGAGAGAGGAGAGAGAGAGACATCAATGTGAGAGAGAAACCCCGACCTGGGATCAAACCTGCAACCTAGGTGTTTGTCTGACTGGGAATCAAACTTACAACTTTTTTGGTGTATGTGACCATGCTCCAACCAATTGAGCCATCCAGCTAGGCTCCTTTAGGTTTTGATTTATTTATTTATTTTCTCAGTGGGAGGTTAGGGAAGTTCTCACTTAGACAAGATTTAATATGATATCTGAAAATCATGTAGATGATAAGCAAAGATCAGGAGAAAATAATTCCAGAGAGAGGGAGAAGAGCCAATTGAAAACAATTACTTTGAAAGATAACAGCCACCAATTCAATTATATTTCCTTTATCTTTAACTTTTAAATGTGATTTTTAAATTGTTATGTAGTATTGAAGAATATTTATTTCCCATAGCAGTCTATACAACCTATTCATAAGGAAAACTCCACTTCCTTAATTCTGGGTTTTAGAAGAAAACAGATTGTCATACTACATAATGATCTATGTTGGTTTTGATGGAGTTAGTTTTTCTCAAGTGCTCATGCACAATAAAATAAAATATATAAAATAAAGGCTCAAATAATTAGAGATTTAATATAAGCAGGGTTGGGTAATTTGGGGAAACTTTGTTCATGACAATTTCAGGTCAATGTTTTCATCTTCATGGTTTCCATTCCTGCCATTTGTACTTTATCTCTACTCTCTGGAAAAGAGCTGCCATCAAAAGTGTCCTATCAAAATCTGTTACATCATTATTTTTTTCTCAAATTGGTAAACAATGTAATTTCCATTGGGATTTAACATGAATTGGATGTTTTCTAACAAAACAATAAATATATTCTGATCTGAGTGTTCATAGTCCACATTAATACCAAAAGATTGTTTTGGCTAGGAGAGATGACGTGATCCACATACCTCAGGTGAAAAGGGAATCTGAAAGAGCTGAATTCCAATTCTTTAGGTGATTCAGCTGTTTGCCTTTGAGTCACTCATATGACGTGGAACATTTTGTCTATGAAATCCTTTGTTTAAAGTGGAGTTTGTACCTATTTGAAAATCATGGCCAGCTTATACAAAATCTGTTAAACTATGTTACATTAAATCAAAATTATTTACAGATGGACTTTTAATATTTGAAAATTACTTTTATAAAAGATTCTGGCTATTATTTATTGAGTAATTCAATTTGGAACATATCCAGTCTAGCCATATTTTAGAGGGGGAAAAAAGTTTGATCAGGTTACAGTTCTAGTATTTTTATTTCATGGGTGTATACAGAGCTATTCACAGCAACATGAAAAGCATCAAAGGAAATTGAACTATTACTTTTAAAATTATATTGGATGTTAGGGGAAAAAAATCTCCCACTCTTTACAGTATAACAAACATAACTTTTTTAGAGGTATTCCCATTTTAAAAATAAGTTTAAAAATATTCAGGTTACAATTGATACACTCTATACAGAGTTGAATCATAGAATTTATGTTATAACTATGTCCATATGTTATTCCCCATTAAACTGTGAGTCTTCAAAATTAGGAACCAATTTTCTTCATCTTCATATCCTCATAGCAAGGCACAATACTTTGCCTATAGTAAGTGTTCAATAAATGTGTATTGAGCTCGGCTGGCATAGCTCAGTGGTTGAGCATCAACCTATGAACCAGGAGATCACGGTTTGATTCCCAGTCAGGGCACATGCCCAGTGTAGGAAATAGGCCTCTGTGATCCATCTCCAACACAGTCAACTTTTAATAGAACTGGTTACTGAATTTCCCCAGGGCAAACAGAATATAGGGACGAGGGAAGAGGAACAAAGAACTGTGGACGTGAGCCAGCATTATGGGGAAACCCCCAAGGTGCCTGCCTCAACTAGACAGGAGGAAATGGAGACAACTAGAAAAGGCCTCAGCCCAATTTTTTTAAATGGCCCAATGGGAGACAATAAGACCTCGGTGACATATGAGGCGCACCCTAGGGGAATAAATATGCTGTGATTGCTACTCCATGTATGCCTGTACAACCAGACAGACACCTGCTCTCGAAAATGTATTAAAGGTCTCTGAGTCTGTTATTTTAATTTGGACCGGTGAGCATTTCTCACACCCGGTTGCAGCTCAATCCCCAGTGTGGGACGTGCAGGAGGCCACCGATTAATGATTCTCATCATTGATGTTCCTAGCTCTCTCTCCCTCTCCCTTTCTCTCTGAAATCAATAATAAAAATACATTTAAAAAATAACAAATAACAAATGTGTAATGAATGAATGGTGAATTAATGAGTGGTTTCCTTTGAGCAAAGATTCCCAAGGTTTATTTCCACATCCTAGAGCAATCTCACAATAAGTAAGGAAAGAATGTCTGAGAATCAGGACTTTTCTCTAACCTGTGTCCTTTATGATGGGAAAAATGCACAGACATGAATATCAATACTTCTCAAACAAAGCGGATCATCAAAATCATTTTATGAGCTTTTTAAAAAACGTTTTTAATATCGTGAGATTCTAATTCAATAAATCCAATATGGGGTCTGGGAACTGGCATTAGCAAGTTTAACAACCACAGCTCCTGTGTGATGTGATTGCAGTGCCATTGAGAGGATACCTTAGCATGAATATATCCAAAAATCATGCCGCCCCTCCCAGGTGCCACATTTCCAATTAGTTTACCATTAGAGGCAGTCTTTTCTTTGACATGCAAAGGTTTAATTCTAAGGAAAGATGCATATTAAATCATTAAAAAGTAAATATTCATTACTTTCGTAGATAACTTTATGTTAAAGTGCTCTGGAAAACTGATGGGGTGGCAAAAGGGCCACAAAGGGAGCTCAAAGAGAAGACAAAGGAAACCACAAATCAATGTGGCCAAGAAAACAATTTGCCAGAGACCAGGATGGCCCTCAATTTTTTCTCTATCATGCTTAAACTGAATAATGATCCTCTGAAGAGAACAGATTGACAAAACCAGTGGAGATTCCTGATTTGCTCCACCGTACATACTAAGATATTGATTCAATCATCAGGTGCTATTTACCAGCTAACCAAAGCACAGTAGAGGGAGATGGACGCTGTAAATGCTGATAATCCTGTGTCAGCACTGGAACCTGCATTTCGTTCACCATGCTTAGTTAGAGAAGAATGCCGGTTCCAGCTGCCTCAAGTCACTCTGAAGAAAAAGCAAGTGTTCATTCAGACTAAGAAGATAAATCAGGAAGAAAGAATGATAAATGCTGCTTTATTAGGATTCTCTTTAAGATTCATTTCTTCTTCACCAGTGATTCATTGCTTTCTCTCCTGATTCTTAAGCATCTGAAAAACTTTTACTCGGTAATAAAAGGCCTGAAACAGCTTCTCTAAAGTATTGTTGACACTTGAAATTGTACTGAAGCCGTTTTTTTCAGCCCCCCTGCTCTGTAGGAGCAGCTATTCTAGAGGTATGATGAGCTTCTGATGACATCACAAAGAGCACGTAATGTTTGTGTGTTGTGGTTTCTCATTCCCATTATGAAAACTAATAATAAAAATAGATTTTCTTTAATAATTGCTTTGATATACAGAGGGGGGGAACATTTTAGAGAATATCTAATATCCCACTATTATATTAGATATTACATTACTAATACAGATAAGTAATGTAAGTTAATGAGAAATGAACTTTTGCAGGGAAGTAATATAAATTTGATTCAAAAAAATGCATTGTCCAAAGCCACATGCTGAGACAGGGGGAAAGGGAGGGTGGTGTTAATTGTAGAACCACACTCAATTCAAAATACTTTTTATCTCTAGAATTAAATGCATATAGTTTAAGCTCTTTACTACATATTAATAACTGCAAAGCAAGTTAAAAACAGAGCATATTTTAATATAGCAGTGAGTGATTTCATCCAATCAAGGTAATGGCTTTTGTTTTTACTGAAAAATAATAGGACTTGCATGTTAGAGATTAAAGTAGTTGTTAAAAAATATGTTCATCAAATTAATTACCAGTGTATAAATATATATATATATATATATATATATATATATATATATATATATATATATGTATGTATATTCGCCCCCCCCCTTCTCGGGGGTATACTTTAGTCTGATTGGCAATTGTCTAAAGTGTGTTTTGGATGTACTTTCATTTTCAAAAAGCTCCCTTTTTAATAAATTTTATTTCGTTATTTTTAAATATATTTTTTATTGATTTTCAGAGAGAAAGGGAGAGGGGAGAGAGAGAGAAACATCAATGATGAGAGAGAATCATTTGATCGGCTGCCTCCTGCGTGCTCCCTACTGGGCTAGTGGCGGTGGACTGACCAAAGACCCGGTATGGAATTTACGCCAAAGACGCTTCTATCCGCGGGCAAACATTTTTTTCAACTGAGGCCAAACTGACTAGGGCCATAAGCTCCAATTTTTTAAAAATCCAGGGTGGGGCAAAAAGTAGGTATACAGTTGTTAGTATGGAAAATTAATACGATAATGAATAATCAACAAGAATAGACTGTTTTGTGTACTTACAACTGTAGACCTACTTTTGCCCCACCCTGTATATTCATTATAGAACTAATTTTTTTTCTATTGACTACAGGAGTTTGAGTGAATGCCTATATCCTCATTAACAACTCATCAAATGTCAACATTAGTATTAGTCGTAAATTTCTGCAGACTTCAAAAACATTTGACAGCTTGCTGAAATTTTTATCTCACTTTATGATAGCTATCACAACAATCCACTTAATAATATTACAAGATAACCACTCACTGAGTGATAGGTACAAACTGAGGTAAAGGCTACAGACATTTGAGAGATTTGATATCACTCATTTAAAAATGTGCTAACACTCTTAGCATGAAGGAAGCTGCACTTATGAAACTATAAAATGACTAGAGGCCAGGTGCATGAAATTTGTGCACTGGAGGGGTGTCCCTCAGCCCAACCTGCACCCTCTCCAATCTGGGACCCCTCAGGGGATGTCCGACTGCAGGAACTGCTGGCTCCTAATCACTCGCCTGCCTACCTGCCTGATTGCCCCTAACCGCTTCTGCCTGCCAGCCTGATCGCCCCCTAATCGCTTCCCTGCCGGCCTGATTGATGCCTAACTGCTCCCTTGCCTGTCTGATCGCCCCCAACTTCCCTCTCCTGCCGGCCCAATCGCCCCAACTGCCCTCCCCCGCCAGCCTGATCTCGCCCCTCAACTGCCCTCCCCTGCTGATCTGATGGCCCCCAACTGCCCTCCCCTGCCAGCCTGGTTGCCCCCAACTGCCTGTGCTAGGGTGAGGGACTGCGCCATGGAAGGGTTACAGAATGTTACAGAATGTGCTGGGAGGGGGGACTGACGTATGGGGAAGGATTGTGTTGCCAGGATATGAGGATTGTGTATGTGCTGGGAGGAGGGACTGACGTATGGAGGGGGGTTGCAGGGTTAGGAACCATGGAAGAAAAATTGCTAGATTGTCTTAGACCAGTCAGGTGTGACTCTGTTTACCCCCCCCCCCTTTGTGCTTATGAACTTTCTGTGAGCTTCTAAGGTAACACTGTTTTGCTATAAAAATCATAATGCACACTTGCTCTTTGCCACATGCCGCGAGGCTTCCCAGAGGGGGAAGGTACGGGCTGTGGTCAGCTGGCCAGCTTAATAAACGGCTTTCAAATTTAAATTCTGAGTTGGTGGTCTATCTCGTTGAGCCAACCCATAACAGTGTGCCCTTGTACCAAGAATTGGAGTCACTGGCTCTTAGTATGAATACACAGGGAATCAGGCATCTCAGGTGCAGGTGATAAGAAACACAGTCAAGTCACTGGTGCTTGGTGCTGCGTTCTGATCAGAGAATCGGGGTCCCTGGGCCCGAGCTAGGCGGGAAAAATTCCTTGTGTTAGCGTGATTGCTCCCAGCCCAGGACTCCTGAACCAGGCACTATGCGGGACCAGTTCCAAGGTGCTCACGCACTTCCAGGCTTAAGTTCCCGTAGCAGCACTGAGGCCCAGGCAAAGGGTGGGTCTATCAGTTACTATGGCGCTGCCCTGGAGCCTGCAGGAAGGGGGATGGGCTCTTTTACTCACGGATCTGCCCGGGGGGATTTCTGAACTTTTGGTGTCTGCAGGTCTGTAGCTGTGGTCACAGGTCTCTGTCCCCAGTGGCTGCAGAGTCCTGGTATGCGTCTGAGATCAGACTGGTGGTGCTAAGGCCAGGATCCTAGTCTCAAGCAGCTCTGTTTCCCAAGATAACGTGGTCGCTAGTCGGCCATGCTGGCCGCCCAGGAGTGTCCGCACAGG
>NW_005871119.1:3760738-3869297 GCF_000147115.1 Myotis lucifugus | reverse complement strand
TACACCCTGCTGCAATTGTTTTTTTGAAAATTTCAGGACTTCAAGGAAGCAAGCTGCAGGTTCCGGGCAACCTTAGGTTGCATTTGGCTAATTTATTTGTCTTTGTTCTTTGTTGTCTTTGTCTTGTCAGATGGGATAGGGTCAGTCATCTTTGTCGACCCCCTATCAGTCAGGCCCACTCCGGGTGAGTGGAAGGGGAGCTTGATCACCTCCCGGGAAGCTATAGAGCTCCCTCAGGAATTAGGAAATTGTTAGGAATTGGGTGAATTGTTTAAACTCTGAGTAAATGTCTGGTGAAAGTGTATAAATGTGGAAGGAGGGGGCCTGCCCTCTCCTCTCCTTTATGTGGCTCCACGACTTCGGTTACGGAGTCCGAGTGGGCCCCAACCTGCGGTTCCACGATTCGTCATATGGCATAACGGTGACTCACCCCCACATGGAGGTGACCAGGCCCGGGGTTTATACGGGTGCACCTTAGCTACGACGAATCTAAGCTCCCAAGGGACGCGGCCAGGCGGGCATCTGAGTGAGGATCTGTGAAAACAGGTCACCCCTTCCCTTGTCTGTCTCTCGCCACCGATCATCATGGGGTCGGGACAAAGTTTGTTTGTGTGGGACTGGCCAAATTACTACAGAGAAGGGAGACTGGATATAGCTCCAGCCTGGGCTGGTCTATTAAGAAAGTGTAAATCATTACTGGTCTGTGTGAAGTAAGAGCTACTTTAATTTATTCTGCTTTCTGTTGATACGCTTGGCTGAAAGTTTGGGCTGGCCCCTTAGCAGTCTGCAAAGTCTCTCGGCAGCTGCGAGAATTATTTTTCTCAGAGTCTTTTGCTCACTGTTAAGGAGAATCAGCCCACTTAGTTAATAAAGATTTCTGTCTATCAGCTGCTCTTACCTAGGTTGTAATTTACTATATTAAACTGAAGTTCTAAGGTAAATTTAAAGGTTATAATATTAATGCTTTTGATTTACAGCGATTCTGTAAATGGGAGTGGCCCACTTTCCAGGAAGGGTGGCCGGATGCAGGGTCTTTTGATCTGACCACTGCCTGCCGGGTCCATTACGTCATACACGGCCGCCCAGGGCATCCTAATCAAATTCCTTATATTCAGGTTTGGGTTGACATATTGTCCAAGAAACCCCGGTAAATGAGGGCTTGCCTCCCGAGGAAAAATTGGGACAGAGACAGACAATTCTTTTGGCCGGGCCCCAGAAGGGAAAGGCTCCCCCGGTCCTTCAGGGAGAGAGGGGGAGAACCTGCAGGACCTTGCGACATCTGCCAGTCCTGCAGTTCCTATGTTGCCACTACGGCAGGCCGGCCCTCTAGATCTGGGGCTAGACAGGCAGCCCTCTGGGGAAGCAAGGCAGACCAAGGCGCTATTCCCAGCTCCAGACCAGATTGGGGAATGAATGATCAAAGAAGGGGGGCTAGATGCCTGAGCTGCCTGCAGTGGCCCTGAAAAAAGAAGCAGCAGCAGCAGCAGCGAGAAAGTCCTACAGCCCCAGAAATAGAGTAGCAAGCCTGAGAAAGCTGCAGATAGAGCTAGTAAAAGCTCCCTGCTTGACCTGTTGCTGCTGGAAGAGGAGGGGCTGATATCCCCTTCCAGTACACTCCCTTCAAAGAGGCCTGGTCGCGGCTCTGCCATAAAGGGGACTGGTGGGAAGACAAGGAAAGCAGGGCCCTGTAACTAATAAACAGAGTTAAGAAAAGGGCACTCTCCCTGGACCTGGGAGCCATCAGGACTTTGAAATTCTCCAAGAGAGGAGAAGTCTAACTCAGAGACTAGCTGAAACCTCGTTGGGTTAGGAGGACTGGAGGCTGCATATTGAACCTATAGACTGCAATTTGCTAGGCAGAGGTCCAAGCCCAGTTGTATAAGGATTAAGCTACCTATGTACAGCAAAACAACTTTCTCCTGTGCCAGAATACATTTTAAGGAAATTGGAATTTTGGTCTCTATTGAGAGACAGTTGACAGTTAGCAACCTGTATACTGTCTTACAGGCCTGTGTGACCATGCCCATGTCAGGGGTGGCACAAAACCTCAATTGTAGGAAACTGGGGAAGGCCTGTCTAGAACAGAGGGGGTTAATAAAGTGGTGAATACTAGCCCTCTGTTATAGGAATTACAGACCCTGTGAGGTCCTGTGACATATAAGACCCTGTAGGGAAATAAAGCTCCTTTAGTCCATTCTGAAAGAACAAATAAAGACAGATTAAAGGCTGTGTTTCCCTCCAGGCAACCCAACTGGAACCCCTATAGTGACAGGGGAAAGGAGGCTCTCGATCGGTATCGCCAGACTCTATTAGGGAGCATCCGAGCTGCTGCTTGGAGACCCACAAACCTCTCTAAGGTGACAGAGACAGTCCAGGGGCCTAACCCTGATGCCCTGGAAAGTCGGAGGGCTGTCAATGTTGCATTTGTTTCCAAGTCGGCCCCAAATATTAGGGAGAAAAAAATGACAAAAGTTAGAAGACTTTGAGGGGAAATCAATCTCTAAGTTGGTTGAGGTGGCCCAGAAGGTTTTTGATAATCAGGAGGACCCGACAGCAGGTTTAAACACCTGGATGGCCAAGGTCCTCCTGGCCCTAAACGAGGAAAATGGCCCAAGGGGCCAGAGAGACAACAAGGGCAAAGAAAAGCCTCGTGGAAGAAAAGGAGTCCAACCCAGGCTTAGGAAAAATCAATGTGCATTTTGCAGAAAGAAAGGACATTGGAAAAGGGAGGGCCCTGAATGTGCGGGGGAACCGACTCCTTCCCATGCTGGTGGAGGAGGTGGATTGGGGCTCAGCTGGCCCCCAGGAGCCCAGAATAACCCTGACAGTGGGGGGCCAAAAGGTGGACTTCCTTGTGGAACTCATAGCACTCACTCAGGCCCTCTGGTAGGGAAAGGGAACAAGAGTAAACATTTCAGCTTCCTGAAAACAGCTGCCTTGAACCCTGCCACACTCTTCCCTGACGAGAAGGCAGAGGCCCCTTTGCCTGACTGTGTGGAGACACTGACTACCCTCACTTCCCTCCGTGAGGACCTTGTGGACCAGCCCTGCAGAATCCGGATGAGACCCTCTACACGGACAACGGGAGCAGCTTCGTAGAGGAAGGTACCCGGTAGCGGGGGCACATGAGGAGGAGTCAGGGGAGATCTAAGAAGCCCTGGTAAGCGCCCCGGCACTGGCCCTGCCAGACCTACCCAGGGACTACAGGGATATATCTCCTCACACTGCCCTTACAGGAGGACACGGGAGCCACCTTAAAGAAGTCTCCTGACCTCAGGAGGAAAGGAAAAAGCTCCTGAGATACTTAACCACCTGGCAGCCATATAGGGGCCAAGGAATTGACTAAAAGACCAGTAGGGCCACTAGAAGTTCTCATAGCCCTGCCAGCATGAAGGCTCCCAGAGAAAGTCTACTCATCTGCCAGAGGAGCAGAGGCTAGCTGAAAAACTAAGGGCCCGGGAAGGAGAGGCTGGATGGCTAATTCTGCCAGATGGGAGACCTATAATGCCAGAAGCCCTGGGGCGGACCATCGCTTCCCAGACCCACCAGAGCACCCACTTGGGGGGAATGAAGCTATCAGAACTACTGGGAAGAGAATTTTACATCCCAGGGCTCCAGAAAATATCTCAAGAGTTGGCTAGAAGGTGCCAAGTGTGTGCCCGGGTGAATCAAGGGCCCCCTGTTGTGGCCGCACTGGGACAGCGATTCCGAGGTCAGAACTCCGGAGAACACTGGGAAGTGAACTTCACCGAGATACCAGGAGGACAAGGAGGGTATAAATACTTGCTGGTTTTCATTGATACCTTCTCTGGCTGGCCTGAGGCATACCCAACCAAGGCAGAGACAGCACAGGTAGTTAGAAAACTCCTCACTGAAATTGTCCCCCGGTTTAGCCTACCACTATACATGGGGTCCGACGATGGCCTGGCGTTTATCGCCAAAGTTACAATCCATAGTTAAGGCCCTAAGAGTTACTTGAAAATTGCATTGTGTTTATAGACCACAGAGTTCTGGACAGGTAGAGAGGATAAATTGGATCTTAAAGGAAACATTAACTAAGTTAAAATTAGAGACTGGCGAAAACTGGGTAAGTCTCCTTCCTTTTGCTCTCCTCAGAGCTAGGTACACCCCATACATCCAAGGGCTAACTCCTTTTTGAGATAATGTTTGGGCAACCGCTCCCATTGGTGCCCAGGTTGGGGGAGGAGGAAGTTGCCCGTCTCTCTACCCGAAATTTGCTTAAGTCTTTACAGGCTTTGCAGAGCAGCGCCACGTCAGCATGACGGGTGGTGAGAGCTGTACAGGAGGAGGACGTGCTGAGATCCAGTCCAACACAGCCTGCCTTCTCTCCGGGTGATCTCATCTGGGTGAAGTGCCACGACCCTAGCAGCCTGGAACCTAGATGGGATGGACCCTACCAGGTGGTGCTGAGCACTCCAACCACCATCAAAGTCGCAGGAAAGAGGCACTAGAAATTGTCCTCCTTATGCCTCTTGCCTGAACTGACCAATGGGAAGGAGAAAGACATGGGAACTAAGACTCTATGTCAGTGGCCGAGACCCTGGCCAATTCTTCACCATCAAATGCCGGACTCTTCCCCAGCGGCTTGATCCCTGCATTGCCAAATGCTTCCTCAATTTCATATCGTAGAGGAAGGCACTGAATCAAAGATTTGATTCGGGCATAAGACCAGTAGGGAATGTGCTAGGGTGAGGGACTGCGCCATGGAAGGGTTACAGAATGTTACAGAATGTGCTGGGAGGGGGGACTGACGTATGGGGAAGGATTGTGTTGCCAGGATATGAGGATTGTGTATGTGCTGGGAGGAGGGACTGACGTATGGAGGGGGGTTGCAGGGTTAGGAACCATGGAAGAAAAATTGCTAGATTGTCTTAGACCAGTCAGGTGTGACTCTGTTTACCCCCCCTTTGTGCTTATGAACTTTCTGTGAGCTTCTAAGGTAACACTGTTTTGCTATAAAAATCATAATGCACACTTGCTCTTTGCCACATGCCGCGAGGCTTCCCAGAGGGGGAAGGTACGGGCTGTGGTCAGCTGGCCAGCTTAATAAACGGCTTTCAAATTTAAATTCTGAGTCGGTGGTCTATCTCGTTAAGCCAACCCATAACATGCCCTCCCCTGCCAGCCTGGTTGCCCCTAACTGCCCTCCCTGCCAGCCTGCTCACCCCCAACTGCCCTCCCCTGCTGGCCTGATTGCCCCCAATTGCCCTCCCCTGCTGGCCATCTTGTGGTGGCCATCTTGTGGCAGCCATCTTTTTGACCATGTGGGGGCAGCCATCTTGTGACAATGTGGGGCGGCCACCTTGTGATGACATGGAGGCGGCCATCTTGTGATGACGTGAGGGTGTCACGGAGGGCACGAGGGCCACCTAGGCTTTTATTAGTATAGATTCCCTATGGGCCTTGGCAAGCTCATGTGCTGTAAGCCCAAGCAGCTCCTACAGTGAATTTTAAAGTTTTCTTCTTATGTCAGTGCTTCTAATTTTATAAATCATGAAGCCCATTGCAATAATTTCTTCCTAGATCTCAAGATAATGGCTATAGAAATATGGAAGAATCAATTTTCTTCTCAAAATGATAAGTTCATCTTTTAAAATAATTCTAAAAGTAATGCATAAGTTCCTGTTATATGAGGTTGATTTGAACTCATGTAGGATTTAACCTAGCTTCAGCCTGCTTACAACAGGAACTCAGAGTGTAAGTTATGCCTCAGAGTTGTCCCAAAAGAGGCAAGGTATCTGGAGTGAAATGAGAGCTATAATAACCACATAGAATTAAAGATAATGAATCATGGCCTTCACCACTCTTTTTACCCACACCTCCACCTTTCAGAATTCCAGAGAGACTGCCTGCCCTTGCTGTTTGAGATATATGAGCCTAGCTAATAGGAGCCCTGAGAACTGGCATAATTTCAAGTCATTTATCAGGCTTTCTGGTAGACTCTTGGGCAAATAACCCATTATTGCCCAGGACTAGTTAGCTTTGAAACAACCCAAAACCAGTGGCACTCTCCCAAATAAAGAGAGAATTCACGTCCTCCCTTTCTTCATCACTGTCAAGACCAACTGGTCCACAGCACTAGTGGAAAAAGGTGTGGAGATATCAAAAGTTCTCACTTCTTTTTGGATCACTTACATTTGAGAGATTCCTCTCATGGTCCTTCCTTTTGGATTGCTTACTGCTTTATTTTCTTGTCTCCCTCGTCTCGTGGATCTGGGGCAGTAGGGTGAGTGAAAGCTCTCCACAACTTGTCAGGACCAAGATTCCCTCCCTCTTTTAGAAGGCTAAACAGGGATCAAGATGAGAAAAGAGGATACTGAGTGAATGCCTTGGGCCAATTAACCTAGGCTTCATGGCATAGTATCCACAAAAATGATATTCGATAAAGATTGTGAGGGTAAACTAGTCTTTCAAGAAATTGTCAAGAAAGCAAGGGCAGGAGATGAGACAGGTAAATTAAAATGTCGGAGGCTAATGTGTAGAAGTGTTCTGCTCTGCTTTGTTCCTAGAGAAAAGATGACTCAAGTTAATTTGCTGAGATGGAGACATTAGCAAGAATAGACAGTTGGAGGATGGAAAATCAAAAGTTTCATTAATAAACAACTTCTTAGAAGAACCTATATAGAAATAGACCAAAAAACTAAAGAAGTCAGCCTTTAAAATGGAGAAAGTTCTTTATCTGAGATGGGGAAAAAGAAAAATAATATAAAGAGATTTTTTATTATTATTATGAAGCTAAGAGGAGGAAAGTATACACAAATTTCTCAGTGAAATAAGAATTTATCTGCTAAATGTGAGATAGGTTTAAAGAATATTGAATACTTAAAACATATGGAAAATGTTAGATACATTTGGTCTAAGAGAAGTATCAAGGGGTAGTTAAGGGCCTGAATAAACAGTTTACTAAACAATAACAAAAAAAACCTAGATAAGGTTAGAGAGCTTGGATATTTAATGCATTTACTCAACATAATTAGTTCCCTAAGAAAGGGACCTGAAGAAGTAGGGGTGGGGGGTAGGGACAAAAGGTCAGGGGGCAGAGGACTTCTGAGTGATGACAAGTGCACAGTTACATTGGATGATCACTGAATTCATGCTCAGTGAGACAGAATGGAAAAGAATAAGAAAAAAGGGAAGAACTAACTTTCTGAATGTCATACTGAAGTCTACAAGCAAGAAAAGGAGCTGGGAGAAGTGGTCATTAGGGACATTTAAATCAGATGAGGACAACTCACTGACAGCTGTAGAGACATGTTCTTAAGCCAGACTTTCAGGGGCCAAATCCTAGTTCTGCCTCAGGACTGAGGTAAATAGGATTGTTGTGCATAATTGAATATATGTAAAGTACTTAGGTTGATATATAGCATCCACCCAATAAATGTTTAACTATTGTTATCTTCCAGAGTTTGTCACTGTAGCATAACCCCAAAAAGTGAAGCATAACTTCAAATGATGTAGGGTTTTGCTGACAGAGGCATCACTGAGAATAGATGGCTTTATGTCATGAGGGAACTGAAGTTCAGTGAAGGCAAAAGTCAATGGATTTGAGGAAATAATTTATATTCTATCTTCTGAAACTCCACAGTCAGTAACTAGGAATGACAGAAAGAAGATATATTAATGTTGATAAATGGAGGAGTATTTAAGTGGAAAAAAAACTAAATTAAATTACTTTTTCCTTTTCAGATTATTCTTGCATTTGGGAACCGCAAAAACCCCAGCATTAAACATGTCCACCTGATAAAAGACACATGCAATTAGTTCAAAGGGAAAACTTTTGCATTTAGGAGGCATTCTGCCTAGTGCTGCAATGCCCTACTCTGTGCACTCTCCTAGCAGAGTTTAGGAGAGTTCTGAGCAAGTCTGCTTGCAAGATCACAAAGCTCTGTTATCTAAACTGAGATCTGTCTCTGATGTGCTTCTTACTAAAGTGTCATAAGAATTCAATTCCAATTATGGGATAAGATGTACCTTGGACACATCTCACAAAATCAAAAAGAAATTGATATATTAATTGGACTTAGCAAGTCATTATAGCAACATCTACACCTAGGGGCATACTAAATAACATTTCATGAACAGATGACACGAGAATCACTTTCAGTAAGATCTTCACATGGTTTTAATGTTATTATATCCATTTGATTAATTGTGTCATCTCCCTTTCATTCAACAAATAGTTACCTAATGTCTATCATGTGTAAGGCATATGCTAGTTGCTACTAGGAATAAGTGATACAAATTGGGGTAAAACTTCCTACCTTAGAACTTACATCTGTGGTAGTGATAGATGAGTACATACATTAATATTTAAATACAGGGCAGAATATATAAGTGGAAGTGTTAAAGAACGAGCAATTCATTACAACAGGAAAGGCTTGTTGAGATGACATAAACACAAACATTCATGGAGTAGAGATACTACAGGTTAATGAACAACATGAGAACAAAGGATGTGGGGGTGGGGGTGGGGTAACTGGGAAACAGTTGAGTAAGTCAGCATGTCTATAAATTCCTAATCTGTTCAACAATGCTCTGTGCTGACCAGCACTGTGTCAAATTCAAACATCGTAAAATACTTCTTAAAAAGTAGGGCCATCTCCAAAAATAAACCAATGTCTATATGGTTGATTAATATATGACAAAGGAGGCAAGAATATACATTGGGGTAAGGACAGTCTATTCAAGAAATGGTGTTGGGAAAATGAGACAGATGCATGCAAGAAAAGTAAAATTAGACTAACCTTACACCATATACAAACATAAACTCAATGGAAATTAAAGATTTAAATGTAAGACTTGAAACCATAAAATTCCTAGAAGAAAACATAGGCAATAAAAATTTCTGACATCTCTTAGCAATATTTTTTCTGATATGTCTCCTTGGGCAAGGGAAACAAAAGGAAAAATAAACAAATAGGACTACATTAAGCTAAAAAGTTTTTGTACAGCAAAGAAAACCATTAACAACTTATTGAATGGAAGATGTTCACCAACGATACATCTGATAAAGGGTTAATATTCAAAATTTATAAAGAATTCATACAACACCAAAAAAACCCCACAATTAAAAAATGAGCAGAGTACCTGAATTGAGTTCTCTAAAAGAGGACATACGGATGGCTAACAGATATATGAAAAGATGCTCAATGTCACTAATCATCAGAGAAATACAAATTAAAACCACAATGAGATATTACCTCACACTTGTCAGGATGGCTATCATCAGTAAGTCAATAAACAACAAGTGCTGGTGACAATGTGGAGAAAAGGGAAGCCTCGTTCACTATTAGTGGGAACGCAGATTGGTGCAACCACTATGGAAAACAGTATCAAGGTTCCTCCAAATATTAAAAATGGAACTGTCTTATGACCCAGCAATTCCACCTCTGGGTATATTTCTGAAGAAACCCAAAACATAATTCAAAATGACATATGCATCCCTATGTTCATTACAGTGTTATTTACAATAGCCAAGATATGGAGGCAACTCAAGTGCCCATCAATAGATGAGTTGGTAAAAAAGTGAAGGTACATATATACAAGGGAATATTACTCAGCCATAAAAGCAATGAAATTTTACCATTTGCGACAGCATGAATGGACCTAGAGGGTATTATGCTACATGAAATAAGTCAATCAAAGAAAGATAAATACCATATGACTTCACTTATATGTGAAATCTAAAGCATAAAATAAACAAACAAAATTGAAACTGACTCAGAGATACAGAGAACAGACTGATGGTTGCCAGAGGAGGTGGGGGCAGGGGACTGGATAAAAAAGGTGAAGGGATTAAGAAGTACAAACTGATAATTACAAAATAGATAAAGGGATATAAAACAGCCGAAACCGGTTTGGCTCAGTAACATTGTAAAAACTATGTAGGACTGAAAGGTCCCGGGTTCGATTCCGGTCAAGGGCATGTACCTGGGTTGCGGGCACATCCCCAGTGGGAGATGTGCAGGAGGCAGCTGATCGATGTTTCTGGCTCTCTGTCTCTCTCCCTTCCTCTCTGTAAAAAAATCAATAAAATATATTTAAAAAAAAAAAAAAACATAGCATAGGGAATATAGTTAATAACATTGTAAAAACTATGTATGGTGCCAGGTGGATACTGGAATTATTGGGGGGAGGGACACTTTGTAAAGTATATGATTTCTAACCACTATGCAGTACACCTGAAACTAATACAAAAGTAAACTATAATTGAAAAAAAAGTAGAGCCATCTCTTGCCCCATCTTTGTTAGATGCAAATTTATAGGCAAGAACTGGCACCTTAATTTATAAATTTCATTTGAATTTTTGTTATTATATTTTTTTTATTTAAACATCAGAATGATCTCTTTCATTTTAATCATCAGCCTTGGCATTGAAGACATGTTTAAATGATTAAGTCCAAATATGTCATGTAAACACTATTTATTTTATCCTATATAATAAAGAGTTAATATGCAAATTAACCCTCACACCCTCACAAGATGGCTGCCTACGACCAGGCCAGCAGGGGGGTTAGTGAAAGATGACCAAATGGCTGAACAAGCAGGCTGCGTGGGGCAACCAGGCTGGCTGGGGGGCCGTGAGGGGCGACCAGGCTGGCGGGGGGGGGGGGCGGTTAGGGGGCCAGTCAGGATGGGGGTGCAGAAAGAGGAAAACAGGCCAGTGGGGGGGCAGTTAGGGGCAACCAGGCTGGCAAGGGGTGTAAAGTTGGGGGTGACCAGGCTGGCGGGGGGGGGCAGTTGGGGATGATTAGGCTGGCAGGGGGGCAGTGAGGGGTGACTAGGCTGGTGGGGGAGGGCAGTTGGGGGTGACCAGGCCAGCAGGGGGGGCAGTTAGGGGAGATCAGGCTGGCAAGGGGATCAGTTAGGGGTGACCAGGCAGGCAGGCAGGTAAGCGATTAGGAGCCAGCGGTCCAAGATTGTGAGAGGGATGTCACCCTAGGGGTTCTGGATTGGAGAGGGTGCAGGCTGGGCTGAGGAGACAGCCCCCCCAGTGCACGAATTTTGTGCACCGGGTCTCTAGTATATTAATATTTGAGAGTGTCAAAGATCTGTTTGTATGCTTTGAGTTGCCAACTTTAAAAATTTTAATGTGTATTTTGCTTCATTAATAATAAGAAAATAGATTTTTCAAATAAAATTCTGGAAATGACTAATATCTTGCTCTTTGTAGATAACTAGTCTGGGGGCAACTGGTTTATAAAATGGGAATTGGAGTGCAGAGTGGGGGAAGAAGTTAGATTAATGCAACTGTAGAAATACCAAGAACACAGAAAAAAAGAGAGAAGCCTAATTACTGGGGCTCAAAAATATTTTATGAAAAACTCTTTTCATTCAAATATAACTGAGTCCAGCTGTTCTTCCTTACCAAGTGAGATGGAGGAAGAATGTCTATGTAAATTAGTTTGCACCAAAGTCTCCTGACCATTTTTGCCTCTTCAACAATGTTGAGAGCACCTCAAAATTAAGGATAGAATGGATCTAAAACCCTAAAGCTGAGGAAGAATATTCAACAAATGCATGAGTTCTTCTATTACAGTTCTACTTCTAGAAGTCAATTTGAAAGATAATTATTTCTTCAATTTCTTAAAATCATGTCTTTAGTTTTAATGGTTTTCAATAAATCAAATCAGGTTTGACTTCTAGTATGTTTAAATTTCTCATTCTTCAATTCACAGCCAGAAAGCCAACTTCAGTAAATCTTTTCATACTGAACCTCTCTGGATTAAGGCATAAAGTTTATTTAATTGAACTAAATATATAATTTTCTAAAACAGAAACAGACAGATAATTATTAATTCACTAATTTTAGAGAATTTGGTCTTTATTCAAAACATAATGTTTCTTAACTATGACTAATAGAGGCAATTTTATTCATTTCAAAAATGAAAATTATGCAGTCACAAGAAGAGCAGAGAAAACTCTAAGCATTGTTATCACACAATGAATCATCATAGCATATCCAATCTGAAAACAGCCTAAGAATTTTAAGAAGCTAGGTTACTTGCTTGGGATCAAAGAGCAAATTCAATTTTACCTGCTACTGTAACTCAGAATCTAAATGTTCTTGCTATCATGTCAAATGAAGATCTCATATTTTGGGGAGTATATTTTCTGGATTTTTATTTTTTGCTGGGGGTGAGAGGCTGCAGTTTGGCTCAAAATTGCATGAGTGTGTCTGTTATGGAGCTGTAGTTGAATGTATAGGCCCTTCACTCATGCAGAGAAAACCAGCCACTGTACCATTAGGAGGTATTTTGTCATTTAATAACCTACTGTAGAAGTAAACAAGAAAGTAAATTTTTCATGTCTTTTTTTGCCTTTCAAGTATTTCACTGAGACCTACAAACCATTATATTGTAAATATATCCCTTGGCACATAACCAATGTATTTCTTTTCTGTCTCCAACTCCAGTAACTTCTATCTTTGTTGAGAAGACAGCATGCTACCAGAGCCTTGTGTGGTCTATAATTTATCTGTATGACATATTGTGGTGCAGATAATTGTCTATTGGTCTTTCCTCTAATTGGTTTAGAGCAAAATAATGGGTGTATACAATGTGAATTTTAACAATTGCTATTATGAAGGAAATAGAAATAAACACAAAAGCCTGTAATTTTTTAAAATAAGAAATTGAATTGATCTCAAAGTAGAAAAAGGGAGTTAGAGTTATCAACTTGGCACTTAAAAAGAAATGATAATCTAAGACAACATTTGTAATTGTTGCTTCATCAACTTTTAACTTTGGAGGGAAACTGTTAGAGAGAGCACTGTATTCTGTAAAATTGAGAGGATTCAATCAGATTATATTTCTAAAGTACATGTCCTGATGCAGGAAAACACATGATAAATAGCATCTGAGAGAAATAGTAATCAGAAGATCAGGATCTTAGTGTCATTTTCATCCCCTAATATTGGCCTTGAGCATGTCATTTGACATGAAGAGAAAAATAAATTATAATCCCTACTGTACAGCCTTTCCCACATTTTTATGAAAACAAGTGGAAAAATTACATGGAAGTATCTTGAAAAGTAGAATTAATTGTTAAAATATATAATTATTTATATATGGTAGTTAACATGACACCCAATAAAGAAACCATTTCTAAAGCATCTATAGAATATGATTCAGATCATGCTTGAATATCAGAATGATTAGTAACTCACTACCTGTAATCCCAGCTAGTTCAAGGCAAGCAGGGACACAAAAACTAAAGCATTTGTAATTTCGAACTCTTCATTCTCTTTGAAGCCTAACTGGTGTATTGATCTGTGAACTGGGTTGAAGATTTTAAGAAGAGCCACACACTGGTTAGGACCATGCCAGTAGGATAACTCCTCCTGCTGATATTTCCCTATTGTCAGTAGCCCAGGAACTATCTCAGTGGATGGTCAATGGTAGCTGACGTTAGAAAACCAGGGGATGAGGATGCACCCCAAAGCTTTTCATTCTTCTCATTAGAGTCCTTTGGTAAACAACCAAGAGTTGACTACTAGTATATGCATAAATTCAACACAAGGACATGAGAGTTGAAGGGAAGAGAAATCTATTAGCAATCATTGTCTGCCAAGTCTTATTTTGACTTTACAGACAGCATATCTGGGGTGGTTTGTTTGACTAAGGAAATGATTGGTGTTCCATTAAAATGTGTTATTTATTTGGTTATCACAGTCTAGCTGGCCCTAATGAAAATAATTTGCTTTCTCTTTCAGGCATGTGCACCTTTTATTAAAGTTGACTACACAATGAGTAATGTACAATTTAAAAATCAGACAGATTATAAAGCCATAGAAAGAAGGTATAACAGTTGCAAATGACTTTAGAATCTGCAAATATGAGAGAGCCCTAAAATTTAGTTACTATATCAGGAAACTGATAAATTAGACCAACTCTTCATTTTCTTTGAAGCCTAACTGGCATATTGACCTGTGAATTGGGTTGCAGTTTTTTAAAGGAGCCATACACCGATTAAGACTGTGACTGAGGAATAACTCTTCTTCCATGCTCCATTATGGAGCTGCTCACGCATGAAAGTAAGTGCTGCTCTTAACCTTAAACATAAATAATTATACCCTAAATATAAGGTAAGCAAGAGTGCATAATAGTATATTGCTACTGTGTTATTAAACAGTCACTTAACTGTTGTATTATTTCACAGCTATCTGGCTACTAGATGAGAACATTCATTTTACAAAGTGCCTGTCTAAAAACATGGTAAGAGTATTTTTAAAAGCATCAAACATTTATAGGTAATGCCCTACAGAGTTGAACTAAAAACTTCGAATTGCCATGAAACCATGTCAAGACTGATCAAATACACAAGGCTAAAGATGATAAATGTGACTATGAATTAAAATCTCCAGGAGACTAAACTTAGATTGACATCTACATTGATTCAAAAATTTTCCTAGCATTAGGCAAGATTTGTGATAAGCCAAAGAATCTAAGACTTTTTTAGATATGGACATAAAAGAGTTCAGTGCTAACTTTTCAGTGTTAAATATAGTATCTGTCTTTTTATTCACACTCATGTGAGATATTAATGGAATCCACAATAGAATTAAAAATGAAACAAATTGGGAAGTTTAACTGATGTTGAAGTTAGAAACAATTAACCAGAGCTTTGAGAGAAACTTTTCAAGTTATCATCAAGTAAAGGTGTCACATATGTTGGTCTGAGGAAACCTGGGAATACCCTCCAATAAAGCAAATCCCCACATATAACCTTGTTAGGAAAAAGGCATTTACTAGAGTTGAAATGTGGCTGATAAATAAAACATTTATAGAACACAGAAAATTAGAACCAACCTATTTGCTTTTCAGCTGAACTGGTTGGTAAGAGCCTCAGATTAAAACACAAAAATGTAATTTTCAATATAAAATGGTATGTATTTTAATAAGATTACTATAGAAAGAAATGAATGAAAACAGAAGTTCAATAGTCAAATTCACTAAAATTATACAACCTTAATTGTTAACAAGTTAGGGATGTGCAAATTATTTATTTCAAAATTGCATGACAGGAAACAAAGTTGGATCTAGCAATCCAAATGCTGTTCTCTATTTTTCAAATCTAGAATTTATCACTTTTTTCTACCTGCAGCTGGGAGTCTGGGCAGTGTATTGCCAGTTATATCAGATGTAAACACATGACAGAATCCCATATGTGCAGGAGGCCTGAGACTTCCTTACTGTGGCCTGCGGAATAGTTCAGCAGACTACAGATCACCTTACCCAAGGAAGGTGACTGGTTATCATTACAGCATTTTCCTACCAGCCCCGCCTCAGAGCTCATTGTTGTACCTGACCCTGCTAACACCTGGGTCTATTTTCCCTCCTTGGAAAAGTCCAATGTCAGGCAAAAGTCAATATTAGAACTGAGAATTTTCTAAAATACATGATCAAGCTTTCTATTCTCTCCGGATTCCACCCAAATTAGTAAGATAGTATTTTACTCTCAGTGTCAAAAATTAATAAAGAAGCTTTTATCTCTAGGAAGAGCATGAAAAAATTGTCTTTAGACTTTTAGATTTATATTTCTAATCTAATGCTCATTTGTCAGCGGTATATCAGGGTCGGTTGTATATTAGTTGGAAGAAATGTAATATTAAAATGACTAGAATTAGGGCATGAAGTGATATAATTCTTAAAGAAAAGCAGCCAAATCAATCATTTATGTGCAAGATTAAAGTTCCACATTAATAAGATACTACATTGTATTGCACTTATAAGCACCTCATCTTTTCCTCCCAAAGTTTATACACATTCCTCTCTCTCTCTCTCTCTCTCTCTCTCTCTCTCTCTCTCTCTCTCTCTCACACACACACACACACATACACACACACACATCCATACTTGTGTGTGTTGGAAGAAATAACATGGAGATAAAGAATTTTTTAGAACAAAACAGATAATCAATAAAAATTAAGTATGTATTCCATTTTATGGAATTCTTCTTTGGTGGGGAGTAACATACATTTAATAAAAAAGAGATCAGAAACATGAACTAAATTTAAAAGCAGTCAATATAGTGAAAGAACTTGGATTAGAACTTAAATCTTGAAAGCGTAACCAAGTTTCCTTTTCACTAGGATTAAGTCCTCTTAGGAAAGTATTATTTTAAGTTAATAGGACAGTATTTTCAAGTTATAACTTCCCCTTATGTAAAATAAAAAAGTGATGCCCTCTAGTGGCAATCTATAAAACAACACTAAATTTACAAGATCATCTTTAAACATGGACACTAAATGGTGAACACTAAAAAGTCACCTCTAGCCCTGGCCTGGTATGTCCAGTTGTTAGAGCACTGGCCCATGAACTAAAGGGTCATGGGTTCCATTCCCAGTCAAGGGTAGGTACCTGGGTTGCAGGTTTGATCCCTTGACCGGTGAGGGGCATAGGGGAAGCAACCAATTGATGTGTCTCTCTCTCGTTGATGTTTCTTCCCCAAACTTTATCATAGAATGCTACTACTATTATATGAAAAATATACTTGGTCATTGATTTCCATTAAAATCAGAGTACATTAGCCCAGCCAGCGTGGTTCAATGATTGAGTGTCAACCTATGAACCAAAAGGTCACAGTTCAATTCCCAGTCAGGGCACATGCCAGGGTTGCAGGCTCATCCCCAGTGGTGTGCAGGCAGCAGTCGATCAATGATTCTCTCTCATCATTGATGTTTCTATCTCTCTTTCCCTCTCCCTTTCTTTCTGAAATCAATAAAAATACATTTTTTTAAAAATTAGAGTACATTAAAGGGAAATGGAGAGCAGAGGGTTTTGCTTTCCAAAGCTTTGTTCTATTTTAAATAAGTGGGAAGTTTAAAATTATGTAAATACATGCATATAATACATTTGCGTGGAGGTAAATCTTTATTTCCTATGCTTTGCAGCCTATATTTTTAGGCTCTGTTAGATGGGACTAGGCTAGAGCAAAAAAAAATGTATATTTTCAGAGTTTTGCTTTGGGGTGAGATTTTTCTTGATTTCACAGTGGGGTAATGTTTTTTTGGTTGATGTTTCCATATTAAATATCATTCACTAATGTCAAAACAAAGTATTCACAAAGTTCTAAATAGGGAACAAATATAAGACATAGTGAGGAAAATAAGAAGTAAATATTTATGAGCTAAGGTTATTGGATTCCTTTCTCTATTAAACAAAATTTATAAAAGAAAAATCTGGTGTCTTCTGTACAAGAGACCAACTTAAAATCTTTTTTTTGTTTTATAACTGTTCACTTCATCATAAAACTTTAAAAAAAAACACCTGTAAAGACCATCAGAATAGTTTTCATTATAATTAGTGAAAATATGCCATGTATTTTATTACTCCCATGGAGAGCATTTGGACACCCAGTAACTGATTATTATAGCCAATATTATCTCTAGTTGAGAATTGTCATTATATTAATATTTGCATCCTACACCTTAAAAATTAGCAGTAAATTAAATTATTTTTGTGATATGAAAGAGTCTGGTAGATATTACCTATGGATGAAAAGGGGCCACATTTAAACTGACTAGCTCAGGGAAGGCCTGCGTGGTGGCCTTGCAAATTCAGAGATCTAAAGTAACCACAAAGGGTGGTCTGAAATGAAAACTTTTCAAACTAAAAAGCAGCTTATGGTGGGGAGTCATGCCCTAGGTATCTTCCCTGACAAAGGTCAATCTTTACCTTAACTGAACCTTTCAATTGTCTTTTTGGGTCTATGATAACATATCCTTGGAATGTCAAAGTAATTTTCCTTTTTTTCTGAATCCTTCAAAGCACAGGCACCGCTCCGCAGAGACCATCAATCCCCTCATTGTTATTGAGTTCATTGTTGACTGTTAACTATCCTGTACCCATCTAAGTAAAAGAAGTGTGTCTATCACTTTACTTTTTATCCAATCCCAGGTTTGCCCGCTTTGCTTTCTCCAGCCTCCCTAACCTATCACCAATGTATTTCATGTAACTCACTTAAGTCTCCTCCTTTGATTGTAATGTATAAAACAAGGTGCAAAACTGCCATTCTCCAGAGCATTATCTTAATCCATTGAGATTCTGCTTCCCAGCATTTGCCGATAGTTGGGCTCAAATAATCTCACAAAAATTATTCACAGGTTTGAATGTTTCTTATGTTGACATACCCAGTTCCCCTTTCAATTTCTTTCTTAGTTGTACCTTAATTTTGCTTCAAGATACTGCAACCTGACATAAAAACTATATTTTCTATCTCTTTGAAACTAGGTGGCCATATTTTGCTCTATTTCTATATGCTAGAGTTCTCACAGCTTAAAATTATATTTTTCCAAACCATCAGACTTTTTCTTCTTGACTATTTGGATAAAATACAACATAAAATCCTGGCCTCTTGGAGTTTCCAGTACAAGTTCCAAAACATCTCTGGTATAAAGACATTGCAGCCAGAAAATTTTAAAATAAGTTTCACGTTTTGGTTTGTATTTAATGTTGTCTAGTTCTTTACTTTTCTGTTTCATTTTCTTTCTTTGTGGTGATTTTGAAGTCTAATATTTTAATGAATAGGAAAGTGTCAGTATAGAATAAGGACCCAAAGAATATGCCCATGAGATGAATTCTTATTGAGAGTGGATGGAGCAAAAAGAGGGTTTTTTTCCTCCAGCTTTTGTGAGACATAACAGTGTAAATTTAACATATATATTGTGAAATGATTACCACAGTAAAGGCTGTTAGCACATCCATTGTTCACATTTACCTTTTGGAGGGGTGAGAACTTTTAATATCTACTATTTTAGCCACTTTATAATATAGTATTAGCAGTAGTCACCATGTTGTACATTAGGTTCCCAAAACTTATTTATCTACTAACTGGAAGTTTGTATTCTTTGATCACTTTCACTCATTTCTCCCATTCTGCCTCCCCTGGCAACCACTAATCTAATCTGTTTCTATAAGTTTTGTATTTTAGATTCCACATATGAGATCATACATTGTTTTTCTCTGACTTATGTCACTTAGCAGAATGTCCCCAAGTTTCATCCATGTTGTCACAAGTGGCAAGATTAACTTCTTTTGCATGGCTGAATAACATATACATAGTCAGATAGGTAGATAGATAGATGATAGATAGATAGATAGATAGATAGATAGATAGATAGATAGATAGATATAGATATAGATATAGATATAGATATAGATATAGATATAGATATAGATATAGATATAGATATGGAATTGCAATGGAATTGTAAACATGAAGAATCATTTTATTCGGTGTTTGTGCGCCATTAATTCTCAACTGTTGCTGGTTTTGTACCATAAACTTTATTATATATCCCCATAAAAAAAAGTCAAGTGGATAAATTTTCTTTGTTCAAGGCTTAGTCTGGCTTCACTCATTATTTTAAATCAATTAAATTTGAAAAGGAGTGAGAATTAAGTGAGTTATCAGCTATTAAAGTGTATATATCTGTTTTGGGACACCCTATATAATATATATATTATGTGTGTATCATATTTTACTAATCATTCATCAAGAAACACTTAGGTTGTTTCCATATCTCAGCTATCTATATAATAAAAGGCTAATATGCAAATTGACCAAACAGCAGAACGACCAGTCGCTATGACATGCACTGACCACCAGGGGGCAGCCGCTCAATGCAGGAGCTGTCCCCTGGTGGTCAGTGTGTTCCCACAGGGGGAGTGCCGCTCAGCCAGAAGCTGGGCTCAGGGCTGGCTAGCACAGCAGTGGTGGTGGGAGCCTCTCCCGCCTCTGCGGCAGCACTAAGGATGTCCGACTGATGGCTTAGGCCCGCTCCCTATGGGGAGCCATCAGTCGGACATCCCCTGAGGACTCCCAGACTGTGAGATGGTGCAGTCTGGGCTGAGGGCCCCCCCCCCCCTCCCCGCTCCCGCCAAGTGCACGAATTTCGTGCACGGGGCCTCTAGTTGTAAATAATGCTGCAGTAAATATAGGGATGAGACTCTTCTTCAAGATATGATTTCATTTTCTTCAGATATGTACCCAGATGGGGGATTGTTGAATCATATAGTAGTACTAGTTTTAATTTTTTGAGGAACTGCCATGCTATTTTCTAGAGTGACTGCCCCAATTTACGTTCTCACTGACAGTACACAAAGTTTCCCTTTTCTCCATATCCTCCATAGAGCATGTTACCCATTGTCTTTTTTATAATAGCCATTCAAACAGCTGTGAAAGAATAACTCATTGTGATTTTGATTCCCTTTCCCTGATGATTAATGATGTTGAACTCCTTTTCATGTACCTATTGGCCATTTGTATAACTTCTTTGAAAAAATGTCTATTCAGGTTGTTTGTCCATTTTTAATGGATTATTTGTTTTTGTTATTGAGTTGTATGAGTTTCTTATATATTTTGATATTAACCTCTTATTATATATGATTTATAAATATTTTTCCATAGGTTAGATTTTCATTTTGTAGATCTTTTTTTTATGCTGTGCAGAAAGAAGCTTTTTAGTTTGATATAGTCTCACTTATTGATTTTTGCTTCTGTTGTTTATGTTTTTAGTGTAATATTGAAAAAAATCATTGCCAAGACTGATGTCAAGAAGTTTTTCCCCTGTTTTGTTCTAGGAATTTCACGGTTTCAGGTTTTATATTTTTAAGTTTTTATCAACTTCAAGTTAATTTCTGTGAGTGGTGTAAGATGGTTCATATTAATTTTTCTGCATGTGGTTATCAAATTTCTCATCAACATTTATTGAAGAGACTATCATTTTCCCTAGTGAGTAGTCCGGTTCCCTTGTAATATTAATTGTCCTATACACAGGAGTTTATTTCTGAGCTCTTGATTCTGTCCCATTGATACATGTGTCTGTTTTTATTCCAGTGTTTTGCTTAGTATAGCTTTGTAGTATAGTTTGAAATCAGGTTGTATAATGCCTCCAGCTTCTGTTCTTCTTTCTCAAATTGCTTTGGCTATTTAGAGTCACTTGTGGTTCCATATAAATTTTAGGATTGTTTTTATATGTCTGTGAAATTGATATCAGTTATGGCACAGTTCAAATCCCTAATTTGATAGGGATTTTATTGAATCTATAGATGGCTTTGGGTAGTATGGACATTTTAACAATAATAATTCCTCTGATCTGTGAACACAAGATATCTTCTCATTTATTTTTGTCTGCTTCAATTCCTTTCATCAATGTCTTGTAGCTTTTAATGCACAGATCTTTCACCTCCTTGGATGAATTTATTACTGAGTATTTTATTGTTTTTGATAGTATTGTAAGTGGGATTGTTTTCTTTATTACTTTTTCAGAGAGCTTGTTGTTACTAGTAGTGTGTAGAAATGCAACTGAGCTCCCTGGCTATACAAGGCCATCAGCTTGGCTCTGAAGATGGTCATACCTGCTTGAGTACTGCCTTGAGTAAGAATGCAGCCCGCCAAGATCCTAGTGTGTTTGCTTTAAGTACCACCCACTTCTGTGTCACTATCTGCCCCTAAGTGGTTGAGCTCTGCAGGTTCCCCCAGTGATCCTCTTGCGATGAGATCCAACTAAACCTCCCAGGAAGTGTTCCACAATGTTGGGAAAGTTGGATGTCCACCCTGGTTTCTCTTTTTCCCGTTGGAGAGACCATAGGCACAGGGGGCCCCTTTTGGTGCAGTGACCTGGAGGAGGGATGCTGTGGTCAAAATGAAGCCACTTCTTTTACCCTTCTAATGTGATCCTTCTTGATTAGGAGGATGCTTCTGCCTCACCCCACATTCTGAGACTTTAATAATGATGTCTTGTCTATGCATAGTTGCTAGCTGATCTTGTGATGGGAACTTATGTCAGGAACAACCTATGTCACCAACTCAAGATGTCACATGCCAGGAGGAGGGTTTTAAAAACAGTGATGAACATGGCAGGCTAAGTCATGACAATAAAAGGCAGTTAGTCAAGAGCCTAACAAGTAGAAGGAGAGGAATGTGACAAATATCACATTTTCAAACGAGGCAGAAGGTGAAGAGGAGCAATTGTTCTACAGTTGTAGTCAGAAAGTTAGAGATCATGTCACAGATGGAAAACTGAAGCCCAGCAAATTAAGTGCCTGATCCCGTGTTGTGGAGCTAATAAGGTGCTCTCACCACCTTGCAATGAGGCCTTGGGTGAACAAGAAGTGGGGAAACTTTTGGAATTCAGGTCTGGAAACTGATTTCAATGCAGACACCACAGAAGGCTATTCGAAAATCACATAACGGCCAAGGCAAGATATCCAGAAGGAAACATAGTTTGTCATTAGACTGTGCATTTGTCTCACTCTCCTCTCTTTCTATAAAGGAAAAGTTGAGTCTTCCACTCCCATCCTAATGAGGAGGCAGCAGAGTGTTTTAAGTGAAAAGTGTGGAACTCTCCTACGAAAAAAAAGAAAAATATGACTAGTCAGCACCTGAGATATAACGCCTTTTCACAAGGGGATGGTATCACTGCATTGCAAGAGCAGATTAGACTGCCTCTCATTCTCTAGTCATGTCTTCATCCTGATCGCCATGAATGAGCTTAGTTAGTCTGGTCTATGACCCACCTCTGCCCACAGGTAAGTCCCAAGATGGGGAATTTATGGTTTAACTGAAGAGGGACAATAAATATTGTCAACAGAAAGAAATAAGCAAGCCCTGAGAAAAACTAGAATTCCAGGCAGAAAACAATTTAAACCAGTTTACTGTTTAAAAATACAAATATTAGATGGGGATCACAAAATTTGGAAACAAAGTATTTGAGTTCCCGTCAGCAGTACATATACTAAGTTTTGAAGCAGGGAGAGACTAGGAAGTTAATCATGAGAAAGAGATTCAGAGGTGATTTGGAACATCAAATTCGATCAATGTGAGTGAGAAATGCACTGAAGTAAAGGCCATTGCTGCTCAGAACCCAAATAAACAAAAAACATATCAAAAGCCCACAAAATAATGGCCCATCTTTGTGTAAGCCTAGAATATTACATTTAATTTGGGGAAACTCAGGGTAACAAAGATGTACATTCAATAAAAAGATCCATAAGAGACCTAAAAAAGTCTTTAGAAAAACAGAGGTATTGATTTATACCTTTGATTTATAGATTAAAGACAATAATTATGTAGGAGCCTGAATAACTGACCATAAATATTTAAAGGATACATATCCAAGAAAAAAAATGATTTAGGAACACAAATTGATCAATACAATTGAATTACTGATTTTAGTTTGGTCAAATTAATTTGATCTGTGCCCTAACTGGAGACCTTCCTTCCTTGTGACTGGGTCAGTGCTTAATCACTGCAGACACAGCACTATGTGCTTTGCTTTGACAAAACTATCCCACCTACCCAAAATCCTACTCTGCACCAGGCTTTCTTTTCATCTTGCTTTACCAGAAATTGAAATCATTGCAATGTATGAAGGCTTCACCTAAGGCTTTATCTTCAAAAATTCCTCTGATATTGTGTATGTGTTATTTAGAAAAGAGAGGCATCCTAAGGTCTGCTTAGAACATTAGCCTTAGTCTGTTCATAGAGATGTTCTGTTTCCACTTTAGAAAGGACAGTGATATAGCCTCTAGTCTAAGGGGTAAGTTCTGAGAAATTAATTTCACTAGAAATATGACCTTGACTTAGCCTTGATAAGCATGCACCTGGCTAAACAACCTAATTTTATGAAGCTGGTTGAAACATAATATGGTCAAGAGGAAGAACTTTTCAGACCTCTTAAATACTATGTTTGTGTTTTTTAAAATATATTTTTATTTATTTCAGAGAGGAAGGGAGAGATAGAAACATCAATAATGAGAGAGAACCATTGATCGGCTGCCTCCTGCATACTCCTAACTAGGGATCGAGCCCAAAACCTGGGCATGTGCCCTGACTGTGAATCAAACTATGACTTCCAGGTTCATAGATTGATGCTCAACCATTGAGCCACGCCGGCCAGGCTCAAATACTATGTTTTTAAGTTAGGAATTTGAAAATTGGTTAAGAATGATTTTGTCACTTATGTGTCTCAAAGCAACTAAGTTATCTCCAATGTGTGTTTTTAAAACTCTTATTCAAAGGTTGGCAATTAAACAACCTGAAAGTCAAATCTTCATGCTCCTTTTGTAAATAGTTTTATTGAAGCACATCCATGCTCATTTGTTTATGGATTATGCATAGCTGCTTTTCTCAGGCAACTCTGCTATTAAGTGGCTCCAACACAGACTGTATGGCTTTCAAAGGCTACAATAGGCTACAATATTCACTATCTGACCCTTTATAGAAAATGTTCAGCAATCCCTGCTCTATTTCTCTGGGGTGTTACTAGGTATTACCTGATTGAAAGTTTGGGAGATACTTGGTTAAGTAAAAATAAGACTTGTCTATAAGATTTCTGAGTCTTTAACATACTAAATCACCAAGGGGAGTATTCAATATCTTACAAACCTATTCAAGACCACAGAATATTTTTTTCATGGAAAATTTGTAGGATCTGTTTTCTGTAGAACACGCTTAAATGAATGTTATAGCATTCACTCAATTAAAAGAAATAATAATAGAGTATCCACCAATTGTTAAACATTAGAGATTCAAAGATGTGTGAAATACATTTTTGCTCTCAAAGATCTCACTGCCTATAGAGCATTCAAATGTTAAATAATTGCAGTGCAGTTCAGGAAGCGCTCAACTAGATCATATAAAATGATCGTTTAAATAAAAGAAAATTCAACTTTGATTAGGGTGGGGTAGAGGTTTAAAATCAGAAGAAAAGTACAGGAGAGAAGATACTTGAACTATGCTTTAAGGGTATATAGAAATTTTCCTTGAAGAAATTGTAGAGATTATCATCTCAGAGAGAGAGAGACCAGCATCTCTATAAAATAGAATTTTTGTTTTGGAAATCACAAGGAATTTGTCTTTGAGGAGTTAGGAAGATACTTAGTTGAGGAAGTAGGCAACATTCATATCCCTGGCTTTGAGTGATATGTGAAGGACCTATGAGAAACAGGATTATTGGCCAAATTAGACAGCAATATTACATACCATCTGCGTTGGCAGCACACGAAATGACAAAGTAAATCAGCAATGCTTCCATTTGCCCCAAGGGCAAGAGTTTGGAAACTAAAATGTGTCATGAAATCCAGAGAGAACAAGGAAAATTTTAAGTGATAATTTACAGTATAGCCTCCCTTCTGTGGCAATTTTCCACATCTCTTTTGGATAATGAGTGAAGAAATTACTTGAAAATACAATGCATGCCAGCAATTTCAACTTTAGAAATTTCATGGAGAGGTATTTCCAATTTGCCTGACAAGCTACAAATTTCCACAGTGTTAGCCTAAATACATTTGGAAATTCAACCAATAAAAATGTCTAGCACTGGGGTTGGCATAACACACAGCTAAAGAGTACAAAACATAAAATAAAAAAGATGCACTGGAAACCATAAACTAAAGGCCAGCAGACTCCTGAGAAACAGTTGGTTATTAGTGTACATGGCATTTTACATTTCAGGATGATAATAAGCACTCTGGTACAGGTTATTATGGGAAAGATCTAGAAACTTAACAAATATACTTTCTATTCATAATTTTCAAATTCTACCTTAATTTTCATAGTATTTTTCTTGCCCTATTCCATTGATTTTTCTCCTAGTAACCTTCCTACCTATTTCCAGTCCTTGGTTTTTCCCAAGTTCATTCCCTTTACTCAGCTCTGATTACAGAGTAAGTGCCCTGAAATGACAAAGGCTCTCTCCTATAGGGCCTATTCTCTTTTCACCTAAAACTGTCTTCAGACCATTAACAATTTTCTCTTCTTTCCCTTCTGAAAAGAAAGAATGACCTTGCCCCTTTCCAACACTGGCCTTCCAACCCATAACTTTTCAACCCACATAACTCCCAGAACTTGCCTCATTACTTCTCTCATTTTTCATTACCGCCACTCTTTTTTTAGTTTTTTTGTTTTGTTTTGTTTTCGTCCTATGCCCTTCTATCTAATACTCAATCTGGTACTGAAAATGTAATTTTCTTTTTTTCTTTTTTTTTAAAATATATTTTATTGATTTTTTTACAGAGAGGAAGGGAGAGAGATAGAGAGTTAGAAACATCAATGAGAGAGAAACATCGATCAGCTGCCTCCTGCACATCTCCTACTGGGGATGTGCCCGCAACCCAGGTACATGCCCTTGACCGGAATCGAACCTGGGACCCTTCAGTCCACAGGCCGACGCTCTATCCACTGAGCCAAACCGGTTTCGGCATGAAAATGTAATTTTCATTTGCAGCCCAAACTATCAGAAGTTCAGTGCCGAACTTATAATAATAGCTACCATTTACTGAGAGGCTATAATATGCTAAGTCCTTTGCTAAACTCTTTACATTCATTATCTTTTTTAAATTTATCTTTATTGTTAAAAGTATCATAGATGTCCTCTTTTTTTCACCATTGAAGCCCTCCACCTGCCGCGCCCCCAGGCCTTCATGGCACTATTGTCTGTGCCCATGGGTTATGCACAGATGCATATAAATTCTTTGGTTAATCTCTTCACTTTCCCTCCTCATACCTTCATTCTTATCTTCCCTATTGGCTGCTTTCTTCATCTACAAATATGCTAAAGGCTCTCCAGTTCTAAATAACCGTTCTTTAACTCTGCCTTTCTGCCTTTTTCCTCTTCATTTCTTTGAACACACTTATCCCTTAATTCTTCTATCCTTTATCATTCACTTTCACTTAAACTGCTAGTTGTAGTTTCTATTCACATAACTTTACTAAAATGCTTTCTTAAAAATCACAATATCATTGCCAAATCTAACAGCGTTGACTTTTTCCCTATCCTGCTTTATCAGAAGCATTTGCAAATATTAATCTAATGCTCCTGGATGAGACTCTTACCTCTTCTGGCTCCAGTGGTCCTGAACCTCTTCAACCTCCCCGCACCGGGTGCACCACATGGTCTTTAAAGTCCTATTCTTTCCTCTCTTCTCTATACTCTACTCTCTTAAGCCTCTATTCTCTCATACTAGACTATGCCAGCAACATCCAAATTTGACCTTGCTTCTGATCTCTTCCATCTGTCCTTTAAACTGGTCCTAGGTTATTTTATTAAATCAAAGGTCAGATAATCGTAACAACAATAACACTTAAAGTCTGTATAGACTTGTATAGGTTTCAAAGCACTTTCATAGTTATTGGATGGATAATGTCCACTGTCCCGTCAGTATCATTATACTTATTTTACAGGTGAATATATTAGGATTCTAAGAGGGTAAAAGAATTGTCCAGGATCAGGGTTTATAAAGGGCTGAGATGATACTGAACATGTGACCTTTGACTTCCCAGTGTTACCCAGCATCCTCCATGATACTCCCCTCCTACAAATACTCTTATTCTGGAGCATAGGGTTTGTTACCTAGTACCCCCTACCTTTCCACTTCATCTCCCACTGCATATACAGAGTTGGGGAAAAGTAGGTTTACAATTGTATGGGAAAATAATAATAATTAATAAATAATACAAGAATAAACTCTGTGTTTCACATACTCACAACTATAAACCTACGTTTGCCCCACCCTGTATGAGTAGATATAAAGTGCTAAGAGAGTACCTCACACAAGATAAGCACTGCAAAGAGTTTATTATTTCTATTATCATTTTTCTCATTTTCCCTGGGTTTCAAAACTGCAAAACCCTTGCCCATACATTTTCTTCCTTCCCTTACTTTCTGAATCCGCATAAAAAATTTCACTGGATGGTCAAAGGCCTCCATATGTGAAATGTATTGCTTCTGCAACATTTCTGCTATGCAAAGTGCTTCATTCTGTTGCAAGCATGTCCTCTGCACTAAACTCATTTTCTTGAGGCAGGTTGTGATTTTAAAAATTCTATTCTCCCCTTCCTAACCCAAACCCTGTGATTTGCACCTGTTGCGTGTATAACAGTATGCCTATCTATGTAAATCTTTTTGTCCTTATTTTACAGATTCGTACTTGACCCGAGAAAGCCTCTGCATCAGCCAGAGTTCAAAGCTAGAGTCCATTACTTTATCAAAAGGTGAGTGAGGTGAACTCAGTGCAAGGCCCTAAGTGAAAGTAATCCAATTTGGGGGAGGCAAAATGGAGAACACAAAATGGAGAAATAGATGTAAATGATCTTTTATGTCAATTCCAGATATCTCTCTATTTTTAAGATATAAATGATGATGTAGTGGCTGTTACCAATATATAAACTTTCCTTATATTTAATTTCAATTTTAATAAAAATATAATTATTGTTCATATTTACTTTAGGACTCTTATTTTCATCATGGTCTATCCTAATTTATATACCTAAGATAAACTTATTAGTGAAAGTTTTAAAAACATTTAAAAATTACAATTCTAAAAGTACTACACTCTCATAGCAGACATTTTGGGATATACAAAAAGTAAATAACAAATTAAACTAAATAAATTCCTCCATATCTACACCACCCTTGAGATAATCACTCTTAGTAATATGTGCCAGCATCCTGTTTTTTATCCATATATATAAAAAAAATGAGATCACTTTTTATACAATTTCATACACTATTTTAATCACATATTATAGCATGTCTTTATGCCTTTAAATATTCTTACCATTTAAATGCCTTCAGAGCATTCCACCATGGATATATCATTTTATTTAATCATTTTTCTACTTTTAACTAACTTATTTTTTAAATCCTCGCCCAAGGACATGCTTAGAGAGAGGAAGGAAGAGAGAAGGGGAAGGAAGGAGAGAGAGAGAGAGAGAGAGAGAGAGAGAGAGAGAGAGAGAGAGATCCAATAGGTTGCCCTGACTGAATTGGCAACCTTTCCATGCACAGGATGAGACACTCAACCAACTCATCCACTCCAACCAGGCTTGTTTTTCTATTTTGATGTTTTAAATTACTTTTCATTATTATCATGCTGATAAATATCTTTGCATATAAATATTAATTTATGCTTCAGATTATGGAGTTATAAAACCATAAGTTCATGCTTTGATTCTGTCTTGTTTGCAACTTCATTTGAAATCACAGGCCATAAATCAGTAGAGTAGTTAGTAAGAAAACTTAAGAGTAAAAGCATTTGAGAACATAAAACATTGGGCTAGCAACGCACTTTGTTGTTGAAAGAGAGAAGGTTGAAGAAATTTATAAATCAGATTCCATGAAGCTGTCAAGGAGAGAGCATTAGCAGTTTGGGTTGAAGGTCCTGTTTACATGAAACTTGCACATGTTCTGTATCTTGTCAGCATGAAATTGAATTTGTCTAGATTGTTGAGAAAGGCAAAAAGTTTTTAAGTACTACAAAAATTCTCATCACCTATGGAATATAATTATGATCCTTGAGGTTATGAGTACGGCAAATCTGGTTTTATATGTTTGTTGTAAGAAACTGAATTTACTCACTATACGTTGTTATAGCAAATTGTATTTATTAGAATATATTTGCTGTATAAAATTGAATTTACTTCCCTAAGTTGTAATACACAATCAGCACAGTAATGATTAACTAACTCATTGCCTATGCCATCACAAATTTTATTCTGTAACTTTACCAAATGGTGTGAATTCACTGTGAATTATAATCTTGGCCTTTGCTTTTACCTACATTTCTACTTAAGAAAAATTAATTAGTAACTCCAATGTCTGAACTTCTAAAAATTATACAGAAATGTTTTCTTCATCAGATACACTCCTAAAAATTAGAATTAATGGAAAACACTATGAAATTTTAATGCTTTTAAAGCTTCTTGCCAAAGAGATTTGTATAAAAGTTCATTTATTCAACGAATTCATATTGAACATGGATTATGCCAGGCACTGTGCTGGTTACTCAGGATACAGTCTCTATAAACAAAACAGTTGTTCCAAATCCTACTCTCAATAACATTGATGAGGGTGCCCATGACACTGTGCCTCTGCCAACACTAGCACTGTTTTAAACCTTGATGATTTTATTTGCCAAATTAAGCATATTATGTTATTCATTTGCTTGCCTATTATTACTACTGATGTTAAAATTCTCCTTATATTTATTTCCTTTTAAATTTATTCAATTTCTACTGAGATGTTTAACTTAACTTAGTCATAGGAGCAGATTATATATTAAGAATGTCTATTCTTGCCCTCGTTGGGTGGCTCCATTGGTTGGACTGTCATCTGTACACCAAAAGATTGTGGGTTCCAGTCCCAGTCAGGGCACATACCTAGGTTGTGGGTTTGATACCTGGTTGGGGCATGTAGGGGGGCAACTGATCAATGTTTTTCTTTCCCTCTCTCTCTCTCTTCCTCCCTCCCTCCCTTCCTCTCTCTACAATAAAAAAATAAAAAAAATTAAAAAAAAACACGTATCCTCAGGTAAGGATTAAAAAATAAATATTTTTAAAAGAATGTCTATTCTTTGTCTAGTTTGTTTATGGTAAGTATACATTTCATGTCAAATATATGGATTATATATGATATATATAGAAGAGTTTTTATTGCCACCTGGTGTTTTTTTCTTTGTGGTGTTTTCCATTGTTTTATGCTTAGAAATGCTGTTTCCATCCCAAGATCAGACACATATGCATTCATATGTTCTTCTATTTCTCTTGTTTTCATTTTATATTAAACTAGAGGCCCAGTACACAAAAATTTGTGCACTCGGGGAAGTCCCTCAGCCCAGCCTATGCCCTCTTGCAGTCTGGGACCCCTCAGAGGATGCCCACCTGCTGGCTTGGGCCCGCTCCCTGGGGAATTGGGTCTAAGCTGGCAGTCAGACATCACTCTGGCAGGCCGGGAGCCCTCAGGGGATGTCCACTTGCCAGCGGGGAGCAGGCCTAAGCTGCAGTCGGACATCCTAGCACTGCTGAGGAGGCGGAAGAGGCTCCCACCACCACCGCTATACTGGCAGCCGTCAGCCTGGCTTGTGGCTGAGCAGAGCTCCCTCTGTGGGAGCGCACTGACAACCAGGGGGCATCTCCTGCATTGAGCGTCTGCCCCTTGGTGGTCAGTGTGTGTCATAGTGACCAGTCATTCCCAGTCATTCTGCTGTTAGGGTCAATCTGCATATTACCCTTTTATTATATAGGATAGAGGCCTGGTGCACGTGTGGGGGCCGGCTAGTTTGCCCTGAAGGGTGTCCCGGATCAGGGTGGGTGTCCCGCTTGGGTGCCTCGCCAGCCTGGGTGAGGGGCTGATGGCTGTTTTCAGGCTGGCCACACCCCCTTTAGGGTGGGGGTCCCCACTGGGGTACGTGGCCAGCCTGGGTGTGGGGCTGATGGCTGTTTGCAGGCTGGTCAAGCCCCCCCCAATGGGGACCCTCACCCCATGGAGGTTTGGCCAGTTTGGGTGAGGGGCTGATAGCTGTTTTCAGGCTAGCCACACCCCCTTTAGGGTGGGGGGTCCCCACTGGGGTGCCTGACCAGTCTGGGTGAGGGGCTGAGGGCCATTTTCAGGCTGGCCAAGCCCCCCAGAGATGGAAGCTCCCAGACTCTCCTTTTTTCTTCTTTCTTTTTTTCTTCTGGGATTTATTTACCTTCTATAATTGAAACTTTGTAGCCTTGAGAGGAGCTCAGAGCCGGCCAGGGCGGGCGGGAGGGAAGCCTCCTGCTCGCTCCAGCTCCGTGGCCACGGCCAGCTGAAAGCAGGTATCTGGGGTTTATTTACCTTCTATAATTGAAACTTTGTTGCTTCGAGTGGAGCTCAGAGCAGCCGAGGCAAGTGAAAAGCTTGGCTTCCTCCATCATTGGGGCAACCAAGCCTCCTGCTTGCTCCAGCTCCGTGGCTGCTGGCTGTCATCTTGGTTGGGTTAATTTGCATATAGTCGCTCTGATTGGCTGGTGGGCGTGGCTTAAGGCATAGCAAAGGTATGGTCAATTTGCATGTTTGTCTTTTATTAGTGTAGATAGTTAATTCCTTAGAAAGTAACTTCAGTGTATAGAATAAGATAAAGAGCTAGATTTATTATCAAATTTCTTATGAGCTGACTACAAATCAACATATTAACTTTTTTATATCTCACAATTATTCTACTTTTCCTATATATATTTCCCAGGTCAAGGAGACCAAGACTTTTACCTCCATGATGAACTGTATATTAATTTTAAATTATATTCTTGGTCTTTCCCCCTAACAAAGCAGTTCTCACCAGAAAGTGATTTCTTATTTCTTATCAGTTTGTGAGCTTTAAAGAATGAATGAAATTCTTTTCTTTCCTTCTTTGTCTTGCTGCTGTGTTTTAGTTCTAAACATGCCTTAGTTAAAAGAGTTAAAATAATCACTTTAACTGAAGAGAGAATTACCATGGCAGGACTTTTTTTCTCCTACTGCATCAGTTTCCATGACACAGCCTTACATCCTACCAGGACAAAGATAATACTACAAATTTCAGTCTCCAAAATGCAAAAAAAAAAAATGGAACTTTAATTTTCAATAATAAAGTTTAATTTTTATTTAGGGCCTCCAATGCATCAGATAGCAGAAGTCTCAATCAGTTCTCTGCTCACCAAAGTTTGCTTTTAAGTTTTATTTGTGTAGATGTTGAAGCAAATAGGATGGTAGAGATGGGGATGAGCAGAGGAGGATGTAATCTTGTCTTTATCAGTCTATGCTATCATCCTGGCACCAAGAATTTTCCAGTCCAGTAATAATACATTTCAGTGTGTTATCTCTTGTTTGCTTCCTAAAGGCCCTTTAATTACAGAGACTCTCCTCATAGACCTTTGCCATTTTGGCTAATGGATTATTCGTCTGACCCCATGACCAGCTGGGCTACATCTCAGTTCTCCCAGTCCCCTCAGTTCATTCTGCTTCCCCAGTATCATTCTGGGCTATTGGAATTCTGTGAGCCTATCCCAGGCCACCTGCCTGATTGCACAGCACACTGCACTCTTGGAGGTGCAATACACATGGAAGACAATATGAACAGCACTCTTCAGAGCTTTATTCATAGGTCTCCTCTGCTCTCAAATTCCAAAGCCTTTATGAAAATCTCAATCATACACACACACACACACACACACACACACACACACACACCACAAACAGAATATGACTAAGGATGGGGAACCAGAAATTTCATACTGACAAGAAGACTCTACCAGTATTCACTCAATGGTTCCCCCCATCTTCCTCTAGACCTGACAAATTTTCAGGACCTTTGTCCAGAATTGGGAGTGAGAAGCCTAAGCTCATATTTCATTAACAAGAAAACAAGATATCCTGTTTTATGCTTCCATCTCAGTTTTATTTCTTTTTGTCTTCAAAAATTCTCATTTTCTAGGAATCCTATCTGAACTCCATTTACATCCCACCATATGGCTCTGACAAATAAATTTTATTTTTCTTATCACAAATGTCTCCTTGGAAGTCAAAGTCAGTCTCAAATGAAGCCATCTGTGACTCCAATTTTTTTAACTATACATTAATTTTAAAATCTAAATAAACCTAATAACATAGCTCATAATTTCTCTTTAATTTATAAAAAATCAGAGTCTTATGCCTTAAACTAGCTTTGGGCATGGTTTTATTTATATCAATATTTTCATTGTTTAAGCCAGAGAGCTGATATCAAATATTAATGCCAATTTAAATCAGATATATTCAATATGCTAAACTATTCCCTCTGTTTAGTTCTTAGAAGCAGATGGATTCATCTTTGGTTAAATATACTCATCAAAGTGGAGAGGGGGGTTTTGTGTTCTCACTCCCTTCCTCTCCATACCCTCCTCATCGCCTCTTCCCCATCCTCTTCTAGGCTTTTTCTGTATCACAGAGGATAGAAGCCTAGGAACTACATTTCTCCATCTCCCTTATCCCCAATATTCTAAATGCAATTAGTGTTCTGCCAATAGGAGGCATTTGCTCAAATTTGAAAGGAGAAATGAAATCACTATAGGTTCATTTTTCAGTTCCAGTATGAGGCAGAAACATGAATTTCTCAGATATAGGTGTTTGTAGCAGCCTTCAGTCTCTGACCATTCATCTGCCTGGGGGTTCAATGTGCTAAGGGATATTTCTGATGTTCCACACTCCCAATATCAGCATCTAGAAACCACTGAAGAAAGATTTGGAAGGAGACAGTTAAATAGGTAAAATATTTCTAATTAATTGATTCAGATCAAAGACAGAGATCAACAGTTCCACAAAAAGAGGAATGGTTAAACTGTCCCAGCCAAAAATAAAATTTACATGATGGGTTTTTACCGTTTATAGTTTTTAAAAAGGCCAAAAAAAAAATCCTAACACAAACAGAAAATTTTCTCAATTATCCCCAGAGTGATGTGTTCCTTGGGGCAATAAGGTAAGAAGGGATAAGGTGGAACAAGTCAAAGAGCATTGCTGTTCCTTCAAATCCTATCTTGGGTTAAATTCACTAGAAGCAGTGCTTCAAAGAGCAATGTCTGTGTGAGAGATTTTATTGAGAGGAAGGAAATAAAGATGGGACAGAGGAAGAAAACAAGCAAAGCTGTGGTTTCAGCTGAAGTCTAGCCCCAACCTGATCCCATGAGGAGTATAAATGGCTCTACAGAGTTTTCTACCTAAAAGAAAGTGGACTGGGCTCTTGGCTGGAAAACACAGCAGCTGGAAGATGGGTCCACCTCTCTGGTGAAGAGATATGGGTGGGGCACCAAAATTGAATGCAAACCCTATGGCTGGTCTTTTGCTCACAAGCAATGAATAATTGTATTCACTAACACTCAGCCAAACCTCAACCCATGTCCTATCACAGAAGAAATTTCATGCCTAGAATACTCATGTCAGAAGAAAAATGAGAACCATCTCATCGCTAATTCTTTTCAATTTTCAAAAATTAGTCAGTTTTAAGAAGTTGAAAGTATGATTTAAGATGTCTTTTGATATTTTAAAGAATAAGTGCCATCACAGTTATATTTTATTCAATTGCATACATGCCACCCAAGGTCATGTTATAGATTAAATTAATCTCTAAAAAGAAAGGCAAGGAAATATTAAATAGTATTCTTATTATAAAAATATATAATATTTCTACAAAGCATACTAGTTGAGGGGGAGTGGGATGCTGAGGGAATAACCAAACCATCATCTCTATTTCTTCTCTCTGAAAGGTGTCAAACACCAGGAGGAACAAGAGGGTAGGAAGGTTGGTGACTTCAATTGTATAGGTGATCTCTATTGTGAAAGACTTAACTGGTGCTGTGTAATTGCAAATCAAATTTGTGAGTACATTGCTGTCTCATACTGGGAGATATCAACCTGAAAATTGGGTGCCTGATGGGATTGACCCATTTTCATAATTTAGTAGGAAATGTGCCTTCCATCCCTTACTTGATTCTGTTGATATGAGTCTTCATTCGTCTTCTGTGAAACTTTGTTTTCTCTAATAGTTTTGTTATTGTTAATAAAGCTGAGTCCTTCTCATTCAATCTTATTAACAGTCAATATTTTAATAGGAAATTTATTCCAAAATAACATGTTTTGTCCCTGATGTATTGCTGTCCCAAGCATGTTTTAGCATTCCTATAGGGTAGGCCCATAAGAAGGGAGGTGGTGGACAGAGAACATCAGCTGCTCTTGGGGTCATTGCCACCCAACACAGTAGAGGGGTGAGAACAGAGGACACTCCGGCCACTGTTGGTATGAAGATAATGTAGCATGAGAAGGAGGAAAGAGAAAGGAGAAAAGCTCAAGTAGGTGGGTATTACAGAACTTTGAGGAAACAACTGGGAATTGGGGTTAAAAGGCTCAACCCAGGTGCTGAGGTGTGGGAGGGTTGAGATTAGAAAAGGGATTTAAATACGTTTATGCAGCTAGGTAATGAACTAAACCCTCTTTAATCTGTTCTTAGAGGAACAGGAATAAAATTTGTAATTATTATTTTTTAAAATTATTTATTGTTTAAAGCATTACATGTAGTATTACATATGTCTCCTTTTTTCCCCATTAGCCACACCCACCCCCCAGCACATGCTCCCACCCCCTTAGTGTCTGTGTCCATTGGTTATGCTTATATGTATGCATACAAGTCCTTTGGTTGATCTCTTAACCCCCACCCACACCCTCCCCTGCCTTCCCACTGAGGATTGACGGACTGTTCGATGCCTCTCTGTCTCTGGATCTGTTTTTGTTCATCAGTTTATGTTGTTCATTATATTCCACAAATGAGTGTAATATTTATCTTTCTCTGATTGACTTATTTTGCTTAGCATAATGCTCTCCAGTTCCATCCATACTGTTGCAAATGTTAAGAGTTCCTTCTCTTTTACAGCAGCATAGTATTCCATTGTGTAGATGTACCACAGTTTTCTAATCCACTCATCTGCTGATGGGCACTTAGGCTGTTTCCAAATCTTGGCTATTGTAAATTGTGCTGCTATGAACATAGGGGTGCATATGTCCTTTCTGATTGGTGTTTCTGATTTCTTGGGATATAGTCCTAGAAGTGAGATTACTGGATCAAATGGCAGTTCCATTTTTAATTTTTTGAGGAAACGCCATACTGTTCTCTACAGTGGCTGCACCAGTCTGCATTCCCACCAGCAGTGCAAGAGGGTTTCTTTTTCTCCACATCCTCGCCAGCACTTGTTTGTCGATTTGTTAATGATAGCCATTCTGACAGGTGTGAGAGGGTATCTCACTGTCGTACATTTAATTAGTTCCTCTGCTGGACTGTATTTCTTCTGAGACACAGGATGTTTTTCATGTATTCATTCAGTCAGACAACTATTCATTTACTCAATATATATTGAGCACCTACTAGGTGCCAGGCTTTGTTTAGGCACTAGGGATACATGATGAATAAAACAAATAAAAATCCCCTGGCCTATAGAGCTAATGTCTTAGTGGACAGACACAGACAATACACAAATCACAAATCATTAAAGTCATTTAATATGACATATGGTGATTATACTATCATACTATAGAGAAGCACTAGATTATATAGTATACTAGAAGCCCAGTGCGAAATTCGTGGAAGTGGAGGTGTCCTTCAGTCTGGCTTGTACCCTCTCACAATCCGGAACCCCTCAGGTAGGGCCCCTAGGCCTGGCCGGCGATCAGGGCCTATTGGGGCTTTCCTTCCCCCAGCTGCCCCCACCCCTGCCCCCACTTGCCATCTGTGCAGCGCTGCCCCCCCTTCCCCTGCCACAGGTCGCCTCCCTCTGCGGGCGACAGGTGTAGGGTGCAATTGTTTGGCTGGCCTGGACCTCCCTCTGTGAGGCAATCAATCACGGAGCCCCAGGTCAATCTCCCCGCAGAGGGAGGCCCTGCCCACCAGCCACAGAGCCTCCAGCTGGGTAGCCTGGGCCTTTTTCTGTGGGGCGATCGATCACGGGGCTCCGCAATCGATTGCCCAGCAGAGGGGGGCCCCACCCACCCATCGCAGCACTGCTGACCTGGTAGCCTGGGCCTCCCTCTTTGGGGCGATCACGGCACCCCCCTCCCCAATCGATTGCCCTGCCAGCCAGTGGCCTGGGCCTCCCTCTTTGGGGAAATCGATTGTGGAGACCCCCCATCAATCGCCCCACAGAGGTGGCCTGGGCCTCCCTCTACGGGGTGATCATGGGGCAATTTTGGGGCCCCCTGATCAATCACATCACACCTGCCTTGGCTGGCTTGGCGCCAGTGCATGTCATAGGTGGTTGTCAGAAGGACATCCAGATGGTCGTTCTGCTGTTCAGTCGTCCGGTCGATTTGCATAATAACATATTACGCTTTTATTATTACAGATAGTATGATAGAGAAAAAAATAATGCAGGAAGGGGTATAGGAGTGTTGGGGTGGTTGCAAAGTTAAATAGGGTATTAAGAGAGAAGGCCTTCACAAGAAGCTTGCTTTTGAGCAAAGATCTGAAAAAAGTCAGTTAGCTAACTGGACAGATTGGAAAAGAGCATTCCAGATGAGGGATAAATGCAAAGGCCCCAAGGAGAATGTGTGCTTACCTGGCATGTGGTGTTAGAGGCAACATTTTCCTCCAAGCTTTACCACACATTTGCCTCCTAGTTGATGCTACAGATATAAGCTAACTAGTTATTCTTCAAATTGTGGATTACTACCCATTAATGGTTAGTAATTGATTTCATTGATTAATACCACCATTTAAAAATACAATAAAATAAATTAGAAGAGAAAATAACATCATGGTATTTTTTTATCTAAAGTTTTATTCAATAGTGTGTGTGTATTTGTGTTCTTATGAGAGAATGGGAATGAATGTAGTGTGTCATGATGTAAAACATATTTCTTACTATGGATTTCAGTCAAAAAACTTTTTAAAAATAGGAAGTAGTCTGTCCTTCCCTTCTAGTAGTTAATATTTTTAGTTTTGTATCTATCTTCAAAGCAGTGATTCTCAAAGAAAGTAGAGTCCCCCAAAAGTAGGCAAAGTTGGACATTTCAGAATCATCTAGGAGGCACTACTCCCTACTCAGAAACTCTTATACCTCCTCATCCTGATAAAGAATCACTTTAGCGATCCATCACAAATATTGAAAAGTAATTTGTCACATCTGCCCCCTAAGCAGAGGCTCTAGATAGTCTTGGTGCTTGGGGCTACCCTTGCCTAACCTCTCTGAATACATACCTGTGTTAGTGTTCAGTTTTTCACTATCTCTGTTACATTTGAAGAATTGAGATCTCAATCCTTACCTAGGTCTCTATTTTGGAGAAAGCAGGAATACTAAAAATCCACAAGTGCATAAAAATATTGCACTTGTTTTACCTTATGTTGAGTTTATCATGCAGTCTCACTGGCAAGCCCATTTGTTGTTCCAGCACAATTAACTCTTTTGCTACAAATGTCTATACATTGGCCTAGTGCCCGTACTTCTTATGAACCCTTACCTACTACCAGCTCTACTAAGTGTATGTTAACCACTCAATTTTATTTCATATTTCTCTGTTGGTGATTACTGTCTTTTAACTAGATAGAAATTTTAAATGACAGTTTTTAGTTCTAAAGAGATACTGCTTAATATTTTTATTAATGAAACTTAGGTATTAGCATCTTGTACACTGGCATATATCCTTGAACCACGAGTTCAGAATCAGCATTTCGTTGATATATTCTATATACTTCTTGCAGTGTTGTATATTATTACCACCTATAGCACCAACATTTGTCTAGTTCCTCATACTCTTCCAATAATAATTTTTAAATTATTATTTAAATTATTATTAGATAGTAACTGCTCATATCATATTGCTCTGTTAGGTAAAGGACAAGATGATAAGTACAGTGTCTTGATGAGATTGCAGAATTCTACAAATAACTTATCTGCATTGGCAAGGCTGTATTACTACTGGAAGAAAAACTACTCGAAACATATGCTCTACTACCACGTCAATAACAATGTCATAGGATGCAGTTGTCACTGTAGGTACTTGTAAACTAATGAGTGCTTACATAGTTTGACTGAGCAGTCCTACTAATTTTGAAGATTTACTTTCTATTATGTGTAACATTAACAGTATATGAGTCAAAAATAGATTCATATATAATTTTATAATCTAAGTCTGAAAAATAAATATGACAAACATGATGAATTAAAGGTTCAAATACTGAAAAACAAATATCAGACACATAGATAAATCTTTCCTCTACCATCTGGTTTTATTAAATAAATTTTGGTTGTGAGAAAAGATTAGGTATAAATGCCTACATAGTAAAATTAATGATACTAAATGTATTGAAATACTCACTAAATCTTATGATCATATGGGTGAAGTATTTATTTATTGTTTTGTCCACTCAGTGAAATAAACAATAAATAGTAATATTAGACTACTATGTCACTAAATTAGAGATTTATATTTGAGGAAATATATTTGCATTTGGATTCAAAAATATCTTTGTAAATACATTTCTCCAACATTGTACATTCAGGTGTTCACTAATATAGGCCATATGTCTAAATAAACAAACAATAAAGGAAAGGCTGTAAGGTGTCTTCAATTAAAAGACTTTAATATAAAATTATAGCATAAATTTCTCAATGTAATATTTTTTCAGAAAAATTATGGGCTTTATTTTACTGAAATGATATGTTTATCATTTTTAACTTATCATGGAAGGTTTTCCAGAGGTTTACTTAAAAAATAAAGTGTAAGAGAGCATGGAACAATGGGACACAGCCAAGATCTAGAAAGAAAATAGAATTTTTAACATGTTTCCATATATAATGCCCTTAAAATTGTGGTGCCTGCTTGATATCTACCAGAGACAAAACTCTATGAATTTTATATTCTTGATTTTTTTTCCACTTTTAAAAATAAAACCCATCTGTCCTCCTTTGAGAATCAACCTCCCGACCCATTGCTCAATGCTTTCATCCAATAAAACACATGTATTTTAACTGGACTGTACAGTGCTATAGATGTCTAGTCTCAAATTATAATATATACTTGAAATTACAAGAAAAGAAGTTATTATATGTATAATCAAAACCCACTGACTCATAAGATTTTTTTTCACTACACATTACCTTAATTCAGTGGAATTTGTTGTTCTCTTGTCAACCTCGTCCTGATGAAACCATATTCTTATAAAGGCTAGCAAATAGTATTGGGGGAGGAGGAAATTGGGCAACCTTCTTCCCTCATTTCCCCCACACACTAAATTGTAAGCTAGTTTTGTTCCTCTTGGAAAGTGTTCACCCTATTTACTTTTTAAAAGTCTTTATTACTTTCTTGAAAACATAAAATATAAGTATTTTCCACTTATTCCTGGATTCTAAGGAGGTCAGTATTCCTGAGGGATTGTGAAAATAGGATTAAACTGTGTTCACAAAGATAATACCAATCGATTACCAATTTTTGAAATCCTACAACACAAAAAAAGTTAAGAATAAAATACTCCTAAGCCAACCATAGCCTCTCATTGGTGATGCAGTGATCTTAATATACTTGAAGGTCATTGCCATTAGTATCACTTTTATACTTGAAGGTCATTGCCATTAGTATCACTTTTCACTTTGTGCTATAATAGATTTATTAAGTACATAGCAGCCTGAATCTGTATAACTCCATAAAATATACTGGACATTAGATTTTTAAATAAATCTCTGATGACAGCTAATTTATGTAACAGTTGTCTCTAACTTATTTGAAAGAAAAAATACAATCTGGAGCTATTTAGGTCTCAAATTCAAGATAAATGGGAACATGTTGAAGTGGAAAGCTTAAAGTCAATTATCAAATTTGGAAAGATATGAGATACATGTTCAGTATGTTATAGTGGTTAGTATGTGCTATAGTATACAGTTATCGGCCTGAGTTCAATCCTCATGCCATCACTTACTAAGCATATGACCTTAGTAGGCTTTTCTCTTCCCAGTGCCTCAATGTCCTTATCTGTAAGGTGCAGATAATAACACCTTCTTCATTTAGGTGGCTGTGAGGATTAAAATAACTGATGTGATCTTTGACTTCTCATTATTCTCATCCCTCTCCTCACATCCAATTTATCCAGTTCCTATTTGTCTTTCTCTAAATATATTCCAAGACTTTTCATTTCTCTCAGTCCTCTCTGTGCCCCCTTCATTAAGGTCAGCATCATTTTACAGGTGCATTAACTGATCTTCCTGCATCCACACTTTTCCACCTCCAATCCATTCTCCCGAGTGATTTGTTTAAAACTTTTAATCAAAGTATATCCTTCTCCCTTTTAAGAATTTCAATGGGCATTTCTCATTGCTCTTTAAGAAAAAATTAGACTGTCTAACATAGCCAGCATTGCCCATCATAATTCATTACCTCCTCACCTGCCAACTCCACCCCCGACAAGTCTGCCCCTCATGTATCTGCCATACTCTTCTCAAACCCGGCAAGTCCTTTCCTATTACAGAATCATGAGATATGCTCTTCTCTGGGACTGTAATCCCTTCCTCATTACCCCTCTCCATTACATAAAAAAGGTGTTTATTTTAAAAGGTATTTTAAATTCACAATTAAAATATTTTTTATAATTCACAATTAAGCTTTGGCTATTTGAAAATATTAATGCTTATGCCCAAATTCTTAGGAATAAATGGCATCTAAGTGTTACTTTATTATAGTCTCTGTCCCTTGTAAACCTACAAACCCATGAGGCAAATGGGAACAAAAAAAAAAACTAAGCTCAAAGCATGTACTGAACCTTAAACTTTCACTGTTTAACAAAGAAAGTGAACATGAAAATAAACCAACTAAATATTCAATTTATAAGACACTTTAAAAACCTAAGATATAGGAATATAAAGAAAGCAAGAGAGGAGAAATAAAATCCTAAAGATTAAAATAAAATCAATGACTCAAAAAATAGATCTGATAAATAATCTAAATTTTATTTAAAACATGAAACAGCCCCGCAGGCGTGGCTCAGTGGTTGAACATCAACCTATGAACCAGGAGGTCACGGTTCAATTCCTGGTCAGGGCACATGCCCAGGTAGCAGGCTTGGTCCCTAGTAGGGGGCATGCAGGAGGCAGCTGATCAATGATTCTCCCTCACCATCGATGATTCTCTCTCTCTCTTCCTTCCTTTCACTGAAATCAATAAAAATATTTCTTAAAAAAATAAAAAGACACACTTCAGCAAATTGGCTTTAGTTTTGTTTTGTAAAGAAAAAACACTGACATACAGTAGAAACAAGAATGGAAAACAATACATAAAATTGTGTTATTTTCTGACATAACAAGTAGACTCTGAGAAATCATGAAACAAGGCCCAGCAAGTATTTAAATAACTTGAAGATGAGACAACATAAATAAAGTACCATATGGATAACAATAAGTAGAGCTGGTTACATGTAAAAAACAAAACAGGATATTTCATTAACAAGGGAGCTAAATAAGGAGAAAGTTTCCAGAAGAAATGGACAATCAGTAAACCAATGCTACAGTGACACCAGGCAGAATGGATTCTACATAGATGGGAAGCCAGAGGGTCCCTTTCTTTAATACAGTTTCTGAAATGGATACCACTTAGGAAGTGACTGGTGCCCAAAATGTGCCAACAAAAGTCAGTTATTAAAATATACAGGGAAAGAAAAGGGCAAAAGAAGAAAGACTAAATAAAGATCAGAGAGGAAATAAACAACAGATCTCCCCCCCCCCCAAAAAAAATACAAAAGATCAATAAAACCAAGAGCTGGTTCTTTGAAAGGATAAAGAAGATTGATGAACCTCTAGCCAGGCTCACCAAGAAACAAAGAGAGAGGACTTAAATAAACAAAATCTGAAATGAAAGAGGTGAAGTAACAACTGACCCTACAAACACACAAAGGATTGAAAAAAAAATACTAGGAACAACTCTACTCCAACAAACTGGACAACTTAGATAAAATGGACATATTCCTAGAAAAATACAATCTTCCAAAACTCAATCAGGAAGAATCAAAAAAACCTGAATAGGCTGATAACTAACGATGAAATTGAAGCAGTAATCAAAAAAACTTCTACAAACAGAAGCCCCATTCGAACAGCTTCACAGGGGAGTTTTACCAAAAATTCAGAAAAGAACTATAAGCTACGCTCCTCAGACTATTCCAAAAAATTCAAGAGGAAGGAACACTTGCAAGCTCATTCTATAAAGCCAGCATTACCCTAATCCCCAAACCATATAAAGATACTACAAAAAAAGAGAATTACAGACCAATATCCCTGATGAACATAGATGCTAAAATCCTCAACAAAATTCTAGCAAATCAGATCCAGCATTACATTAGAAAGATCATACACCATGAGCAAGTGGGATTTATTCTGGGGATGCAAGGCTGGTACAATATCCGCAAATCAATAAACATGATAAATCACATAAACAAAGTGAGAGACAAAAATCACATAATCATATCAATTAATGCAGAAAAAGTATTTGACAAAATCCAACATCCTTTCTTGATAAAAACTCTCAGCAAAGTGGGAATAGAGGGATCATACCTCAACATAATAAAAGCCTTCTATGACAAACCCACAGCCAACATCATATTCAATGGGCAAAAACTAAAACTATTTCCCCTAAGAACAGGAACAAGACAGAGATGCCCACTTTCACCACTCCTGTTCAACATAGTACTCGAGGTGCTAGCCATAGTGATCAAACAAGAAGAAGAAATGATAGGAATCCAAATTGGAAAAGAAATAAAACTATCATTATTCGCAGATGACATGATATTATACATAGAAAATCCTAAATACTCCATAAAAAACTACTAGACTTAATAAATGAATTTGGCAATGTAGCAGAATATAAAATTAACATCCAGAAATATATGGCTTTTTTATACACCAACAATGAACTCACGGAAAGAGAAACTAAAAAAACAATCCCATTTACCATTGCAACAAAAAAAAATTAAGATACCTAGGAATAAACTTAACTAAGGAGTAAAAGACCTGTACTCAGAAAATTATAGGATGTTGAAAAAAGAGATAGAGGATAACAAACAAATGGAAGAATATACCGTGTTCATGGATTGGTAGAATCAACATCATTAAAATGTCTACTAACCAAATCAATATATAGATTCAATGCAATCCCCATTAAAATACAAACGGCATACTTCAGAGACCTATAACAAACTCTCCAAAAATTCATATGGAATAAAAAAAAAGACGAGGTACCATCTCACACCTGTCAGAATGGCTATCATCAACAAATCAACAAACAACAAGTACTGGCGAGGATGTGGAGAAAAAAGAACCTCTTACACTGCGGGAATGCAGACTGGTGCAGCCACTGTGAAAATAGTATGGAGTCTCCTCAAAAAATTTAAAATGGAACTCGCATCTGACCCAGTGATCCCACTTCTAGGAATATACCCCAAGAAACCAGAAACACCAATCTGAAAGGATATATGCACCCCTATGTTCATAGCAGCACAATTTACAATAACCACGATTTGGAAACAGCCTAAGTGCCCATCAGCAGATGAGTGGATTAGAAAACTGTGGTAGAGCTACACATTAGAATACTACACTGCTATAAAAGAGAAGGAACTCTTAACATTTGCAACAGCATGGATGGACCTGGAAAGCATTATGCTAAGTGAAATAAGCCAGTCGGAGAAAGATAAATACCACATGATCTTACTCATTGGTGGAATATAATGAACAACATAAACTGATGAACAAAAACAGATCCAGAGACATAGAAGCATCGAACAGACCATCCAAGACTCAGAGGGAAGGTGGAGGGAGGGCAAGGGGGAAGAGATCAACCAAAGGACTTGTATGCATGCATATAAACATAACCCATAAACACAGACAGTAGTGGGGTAAGGGCATGTGCTGAGGGGTGGGGGTGGGGGGGGGGGGTGGGAACGACCGGGGAGAGGTCAATGGGGGAAAAAGGAGACATATGTAATACTTTAAAGCAGTGGTTCTCAACCTTCCTAATGCCGCAACCCTTTAATACAGTTCCTCATGTTGTGGTGACCCCCAATTTCATTGTTACAAATTGAACATAAATTAAAGCATAGTAACTAATCACAAAAACAATATGTAATTATATATGTGTTTTCCAATGGTCTTAGGCGACCCCTGTGAAAGGGTCATTCGACCTTCAAAGGGGTCACGACCCACAGGTTGAGAACTGCTGCTTTAAACAATAAAGAATTAAAAAGAAGAAGAAGAAGAAGAAAGACTAAGAAGGAAAGAGAACAAAAACAATCCTGGTTTCCTTGGAAGAGGCATCATCACATTTTCATAGACCCATATCATTTTAGGACTGAGGAACCTCAGAGATCATTTTCTGAATCCCCCTTATTTTATACATGAGGAACATGTGCTCCTAGATGAGGAAGAAGAAACATCCCATGTCAAAGACAAAACTCCAGATTAACAGTATATAAATGGAGTCATTCTCAAGGCAGAGCAGCCTTTCCAGAGGAACTAACTATCTTGCTCATCTTGCTCCTTGAACCTTTGGACTGTTTGGATTAGGCTAAACCAACATGGTCTTCTAAAGAGCTGTTTGTAAAGCCAACAGGGAAGCAGACATCCAGACCACAAGGACTGATGATTATAGACAATTTATCTGAGGACAGACTCAATAACCAGTCATACACAGCTAAAGAGTAAGTCAGCTTGTTAGCACCAATAGGAATTTCTTCTATTCATATAATTATTCCTTTCCTTTTCTCATTAAAAACAAACAAACAGAAAAAAAACAACAACACTGCCCTTATCCTGTAATCAGGACACTATTTGGGTTTCGGCCTGAATCTGTGCTGCCTGCCTGAACTGCAATTCTTTGATCCCAAATAAACACTATTGCTTCTCATTTTGGGTGTTTAATTTTAGATGAACAGTTTCATTACACGACATTATTTCCTGTTTACTCCAACAGAAGATACAAGATAATACTCCATAATCTTTCACTATTTTCTAAATTTCTTTATGATATTTTTTATTTCTGTATGTTTTAAGTAACATCTACATTGCAGAGGGGTGGGAGAAGAGGGGGGAAAAGAAAGCAATCTACAAACTCTGCTTGGTTCAATATCTACCTATTCCTCCCGAATCCATGCACTCAGGCACTGGAACAGAAACAGTCTGGCAAAGCGCTGTCCCATTGGGACATCAGCACATCCATCCTGATTCTTATTCAAATGTGTAAATCTTTAAGCCCCTGGAACAGAATGTGTTTCTTTCAATACAAGATCAAGCCACAATTTGAGGTTCTTTGTAATGCTCCCAATATCCTAGTCCCCAGGCCTCTAAGAGCACTTAAGGACACAAACCTGCCACTGGCAATGTTTCCAGTTCAATTACACTGAGTTTAGGAAGTAATTCAAAGAGTCTGAATAGGTTTCTTGATGAAAATACTAGTTAGGAAAATGATTGTGCCCTCATGCCTATCCAGCACATCTGGTAGGAAAGAATTGTCATTTTATTTGCATTCCATGAACAATTAAAAAAGTAATCTGCAGTTTAGGAAAAACAAAGAAATGTGAAACATCAGTTGACTGACTAAAACCTCCCCTATAAAAGAGTAATTCTGACTAAATTACTTTAAGGACATCTTTTAAAAGCTTCATTAATTGAGTTACTTGAAAAATTATGATTTACCTTGGTTTGATAATATCTTTGCACTAAGTAATTTTGCAGGAATTGAGGGTTGGAAGGAACTGTACCATAGAAAGAAGGGTTAAAAGACATAAAGAGGAAAAGGTTCACAAAAGATTGACAGTGAAAAGTGATCACCATAAGTCCTGGGGGAAGAGAGAGAGAGAGAGAGAGAGAGAGAGAGAGAGAGAGAGAGAGAGAACGAGGACCAGACATGAGACAAACATAACAGAAAAGAAGATAACATGGAAGTGAAAGGAACCAAAGCTTCCTCCTTTTCAGAGGAAAGTCACAGGTTGAGCAGAGGATCTGTGACTAATCCAGGCAGACAAGCATGCAGCAAAGTCTACTACATCATCATCATCATTGGTGTTTCCTACAGAACTGAATAGACTGGAGGTGCCATCCTCAGCTAAAGAGCCTTAGAAGCTGCACTATTGAAGGGAAGGGCATCTATGGCAATGAACATAGGAGACTGCAACCTGCTAAGTTCCAATATAGGGTACATTCTTATGTTCAATGCTGGACAGACGCTTTTACTTAATTTGAGACCCCTTTTCCATTAGTCTAGGAAGAACAATTATAAAATCTGTATACCACCATCCACCTCCCTTCCAATCCCTTTGCAGACATTACTAATCAATCACAGTGATTGCTCCTGCCTGAGGTAGGACTCAGCCTCATTGTATTCAATTGATAAGAGTTGGTATGAGAACCACAAAAATTGGTAAGAGTTGATATGAGAGCCAAAGAAATCGACTTCCACCTGTAAGCTATTCCATTACTTCTGAGATGCCTTACACAAAAATTAGTAATTGCACTCAGAACTACAAAAAATTAGTAATTAGTAATTACACTTAGAAGAGTTTAGAACTACAAAATCTTCTTTGAAATTGCTGAGTATTCTCAGAGTGAGAAGTTTTATTTTAAATTCAGGTTTTCTGTAATAAATACATAATTATATAGTGTTTAATAATCTTAAAAGTTCTGTCACATACATACAGATTTTTAAATTTGATTCTTATTGTAACCTTGTGTGATAGTGGGGGAAAGAATTAAACAAAAGCAAAAATGGCCAGAAGATACAAAATTGAAGCTTTTGTAATTTTGCTTTGAGGACTTTAAAAGGCAGAGAAGTATTAGTTTTCACAGTGCAGGAGGGGCTTGTTATTCCTCCTCTCAATTTAGTGCTAAACACTCTCTTCAACCTGATGTTTGTGGACCTGCCACTTCCATGGATTTTCCTTGCATTTTTAACTCAGTATTTCTGAGGCTAAAAATAAAATTGAAATCACAATTGTTCCAATATCTGATGCCAAAATGTGATCCTAAAACATAAGCAATAAACAAGTTAATAAACTTGAATAATAATTCTACTTTCAAACACTTTTTACTATCAAAAAAATCAGACATGCCCTACCCGGTTTGGCTCAGTGGATAGAGCGTTGACCTGCAGACTGAAGAGTCCCAGGTTCTATTCCGGTCAAGGGCATGTAGTTTGGTTGTGGGCACATCCCCAGTAGGGAGTGTGCAGGAGGCAGCTGATCGATGTTTCTCTCTCATCAATGTTTCTGACTCTCTATCCCTCTCCCTTCCTCTCTGTAAAAAATCAATAAAATATATATTTTTTTTTAAAAAATCATACACATTTTTCCTAAACCTAATACTGTTCAGTACAAGTGATCATAACTACAGGTGATTAACCCAGACCTTTTTTTTACCACAATTTAACATCAAAGACATTTTCCCTCTAGTAAAAAAAAAAAAAAAGTAAAATATTCTGAATAATCAATTACTGAGATGTTTTCAAAACTTGAGCCCCCTCCTCTGAGTCACCTAATATAGAGAACATATACCAATTGATCCCACTGGATTTCTTATAACTTGGATTTTAGTTTCTAATGTGAACTTATTGTCTGTATCTACAACTGTGATATCCTTTATTATTATGGCTCAAATTATGTAAGGTACAATAAGAAATAAAAGCCCTGAGTCAGCATTAACAAAATTCTAGTATAGAAAACTCCACAGATTCAATGTTCTCTCATTTTAAGATGTACTTTGTTCTAGGTACATATTTTCATACACATCTTCTTGGAAATTTTTAATATGTATTTTTATTGATTTCAGAGAGGAAGAGAGAGGGAGAGAGATAGAAACATCAGTGATGAGAGAGAATCATCGATCAGCTGACTCCTGCACGTCCCATTCTGGGGGTCAGCCCACAACCTGGGCATGTGCCCTGACTGGGAATCCAACTGTGACCTCCTGGTTCATACGTCGATGCTGAACTGAAGCAATGAAGCATAGTAACATTCATCTTGGGTAAAAACTGCTGTTTGAATTTTAACCCTCTGTTCTGGCTTCTGTCCACCTGCTTGCTTAAACAATAGGGCAGTTACCTCAGTTTCCAGATTGAGACCTGGAAACTCACATAAATCACCCCAGTATGTTGCCAGCCCACATCACACATGCTTTCCTTAACTCAGTGGCTCCGGAATACTTTCCGTTAACTCAGTGGCTCCAGGAACTGAAACTATAGATAACCTTTAGCGATTATTAACTTTGCTCAATTTTGCTTCTGTAAAACTGCTTTCGAAAAATAATTCCACATTCCAATGTCTAGCAGGATGTGGCTTTTGCCTTTATAAGATGGCTACTGCCCTCACTCAGGCACTACAAGATTTGGAGAGCATCTGCCCCCTCATAGTCACTGGCTTTGAAATAAATGTGGCTCCTTAATTCGACTTCTTGAGGTGTCCTTGTGTGATTCACTGGGTACACTACAACACAACCACTGAGCCACGCTGGCCGGGCATTCTTGTATTTTTTTATTGTGAATTATTGCCAGCAAAAATGCTAATTCATGAAATCCAGCTTATCCAAACACCAGTTATATTGATCTTACTCCACTCAAAGTGCCTACCTTATTTTTCTGTGTCTTCCACTTTAGTACTTCCATCTTAGATTTGAGAGATTAATAACAAAGTTGAAAATACAGTTTCTGGTAAATGTTTCCATGGGACTGTGTCTTTTATTCCCAATCTGTTCAAGAGTAGAAAGCCTAGAGCAAGGATGAGGATGTGACTATGCTATTGTTCAATCACTAGTAAAAACAACTCAGAAATGTTTCCCTTTAAACACTATGTGGAGAAGGGGGAAATGTAGCCAGAGAAGTAAGCATTCTGTTAACTTGAGATGAAACTAAGGGAGAGAAAAAGGGGTATTTATTCGTGAAAGTGGGTACTTGCTCAGTAAACACCATAAAAATTTAACAGTACTGTTTTCATCAGCCATCTGAGACATATTTATTCACTGATTTTGGAAATTAATTCCCTGGTAGGATAAATAAAGCATTATTTTCCAAGATTTATTTATTTGCTAAGTTTTTTCAAAACACCATGTAGCAACAAACTTTCTGTGTTTGCAAAACTGAGGAAAAACAGAGCTGATAAAAATACATTAAATTTATGTACATGAGGCTTACACTTCTGGGTCCAACTCTCGCTACCCATATGACTTTGAGCAAGACTTTTAATCATTCTAAAATTCTGGTTTTTCATCTATAAATGCAAATTACACTCTTCTCTCTAAGCCAGTGGTTCTCAACCTTCCTAACGCCGCGACCCTTTAATACAGTTCCTCATGTTGTGGTGACCCCCAACCATAAAATTATTTTCATTGCTACTTCATAACTGTAATTTTGCTACTGTTATGAATCGTAATGTAAATATCTGATATGCAGGATGTATTTTCATTGTTACAAATTGAACATAAATTAAAGCATAGTGATTAATCACAAAAACAATATGTAATTATATATTGTGAAATATTTATTTCTAATTACAAATAAATGAAATTTTGTCTTGAAGCATGGTGTAGCATGGGTAACAGTCTTAATATAACAACAGTAAACTACATTGCTACATTTTGCGACAGTATGCGTAAAAAGCCAATGTCAGTGGGAAGTTTGAGATTGCTTCTTTCTCACCAGATCAGAAATTCTCGGGGCAGTCTTTGCAAGAGTACAATGAAGATCATCTTCCACAACAAGTCTAGTTCTGTATTTAGACTTGATAACCAACAAGCTGGAAAACCCTGTTTCACAAAGATATGTTGTTAGAAATGGAAGAAGAAGGCACAACACAGTCTCAGACAGAACAGGATATGACTGCAAACACTTGATCCAGAATTTTGTAACTGGCATTGTAGAGAAATCAGTTCTCGCTGCATTGTTGTTAACAAGTTCAATGAATTCCTCTTGTGTTGTCTCAGGAATATCTTCAACTTTGACTGTGAATGGGATTCTGGCAAGTGTAAATGGGGTGTCAGGTAGATTTGGAAAGTAAGATGAAATTTCGTCTACAAGCATGTGAAAGTGTTCTTTCACAGGAATTATCATCGTAATCCTTTTGTCTGGTTCAATGTCATGTTCCTCAAAGCAAGCAGATAAGGTAGGCAACATGTAAATTTTATTTTCATCCAATTTTTTTTGCCAAAGCTGAAGTTTCATTTGGAATGATCGGATCTTTTCAGACAAATCGAGGCATGTTGCATTTGGTCCTTGCAGTGATAAATTTAACTCATTCAAGATGGCAAAGATGTCAACCAAGTAAGCTATTTTCTGCAGTTCACTTTTATCACTGAAAAGTGCTTCTAACTGTGGTCTTGCTTTCTGATTAAAAAACGTTTTGAGTTCATCACGAAGCTCAAAAACACGTCTTAAAATTTTTCCTCTCGACAACCATCTCGCTTCAGTGTGAAATAGCAGAGCATTGTTCGGCGCATCCAACTCATTGCACAGTTGTGAAAACAGTCAACTGTTTAAAGTGCTCTCCTTTACAAAACTGACACAACTTATGACACTTTTCATTACTTCTTGTAACTCTTGTGGCAGCATCTTCGTTGCTAATATTTGCCGATGAATCACACAGTGAGTTCCGATGACTTTTGGTGACTCATTTAGTACCAAACGTTGAAATCCAGATCGACATCCTAGCATAGCTGGAGCACCATCTGTGAAAACACCACAAACCTTTCCCCAAGAGATCTTATGCTCTTTCAGGAATGAACCAACTGTGTCAAATACATCACGTGCAGTAGTTGTCGTTTCAAGAGATTTGCAAAACAGAAACTCATCTTTAAAGTCGCCATCATTAATATACCTCATGTAAATCAGTAACTGTGAACAGTTTGCAACGTCTGTAGATTCATCAAGCTGGATACTAAATATTGGAAGTGGAGCAAATTTAATTTCCTGGATTACCTGATCAAGAATATCAGCAGACATGTCATCTATTCTTCTGCGGACAGTGTCGTTAGATAAGGAAATTGCACTCAATTTCGTAACAAATTCGTCTCCGATCATAACTCGAACAATGTCTTTGGCTGCTGGCAACAGTAAATCCTTAGCAATGGTGTGAGGTTTCATAGCTCTGGCGATTCTGAGTGCCACGAAATATGAAGCTTCAACGGCTGCTACATTTTGTTTGTGGTACTTGCCACCAGTGTCAAGTCTGGCTTTCTTGAGTCCATCAGCTTTGCTTCTAAAATAGTTGGTATCCTTGCAGGCAAAGCTCATATGCTTGCCATCAAAATGGCGTTTTAGTTTGTTTGGCTTCATAGATTCGGCTGATAGAACTTCACAACAAATAACACATTGCAGTTTCTCAATTCCTGCTTATTGAGGTAAAACCATACTGTAAAAAATCCTCACTAACCCTAACCGGTTTGGCTCAGTGGATAGAGCATCGGCCTGCGGACTGAAGGGTCCCAGGTTCGATTCCGGTCAAGGGCATGTACCTTGGTTGCAGGCACATCCCCAGTGGGGAGTGTGCAGGAGGCAGCTGGTCAATGTTTCTCTCTCATCAATGTTTCTGACTCTCTATCCCTCTCCCTTCCTCTCTATAAAAAATCAATAAAATATATTGAAAAAAATCCTCACTATATTTTTTTTCTTAATGTTCTTCTCTACACGATCCATTGTCATGGGATGGTTTGCTAATGAAAATAATATATAACAATAGCTTTAATAATACAAAAGATGATACATGGCATAGTTTAGTCAATACAGTTCATTAAAGTTTCCTATGATTTACCATTCTCTGTGTTGTTGTTTTTTACATACCTGTTACTATTACAAGGGGGCAGTATTCACATCAACCACAGCTGAATATAAAAAGACCGATCAGCATCCAGATTAAGTTCCCATGGTACAGATATTTTTTTGCAATAGTTGATGATTTTACAGTACATGATTTTACATTTAACCAGTAATTATAATTCATGAAGTGTCGTTTTACCTCCAATACTGCTGCTTTCAACACAGTAGCTGCTTTTAACGGAGTAGCTGCTTTCAACACAGCAACTGCTTTCTACACAGTAGCTGCTCTCTACACATGTGTGACTGGTCTACATAAGTACATTATGGCGCCAACCCTGTCACATACACCCGTATTTGTAAGGGGTGTATGTGATGGGGTTGGCGCGATGATGTCATCACGCCAGGTACTCGTATATGGGCGTATCTGCATGTGGGCGGACCTGCCTGGAGATGGATAGAGGAGCAGTGTCTCGGTTCCTAAGACCATCAAAAATATTTGTTTTCCGATGGTCGTAGGCAACCCCTGTGAAAGTCTCATTCGACCCCCAAAGGGGTCGCAATCCACAGGTTGAGAACTGCTGCTCTAAGCCCAAGTATATGATTGCCCTTTGTCAACGGTAATTGGTGGAAACAGGAGGAGAGCACAAGTACAGCAGTAGAAGAATGATTTAAAAAGTAGATTCCCGCCCTGATTGGTTTGGCTCAGTGGATAGAGCGTTGGCCTGGGGACTGAAGGGTCCCGGGTTCAATTCCGGTCAAGGGCATGTACCTTGGTTGCGGGCACATCCCCAGTGGAGGGTGTGCAGGAGGCAGCTGATCGATGTTCCTCTCTCATTGATATTTCTGACTCTGTCCTTTTCCCTTCCTCTCTGTAAAAAATCAATAAAATATATTTTTTTAAAAAATAAATAAAACAAAAAGTAGATCCCAGGTTCAAATTCATCCAATTAATATTTCTTCTAACCGTGTGCACAAAAACTACAGGCTCAAGGCATCCCAGTCCTATTCACAAGAAAGCCTTGCTGCTGAGAGGAGAGCTTAAGGAGCAGGGTTTAGGAAGGTAAGGGTGAATGGAGAGAAAAAATCTGTGCATTATTAGTTGACTTATTCTACACAAATTTCCATGCAGCCAATTCAAAAGCCCTTAACTTCAAATGTATATAATGTACTCATTCATCCTTCACAGATTCAAAATTCAAATCACAGCCTAAAGAGATGAATAACATCTAATCACACATCAGTGAAGAGGCTAAGTAACTGAGACTGTAGTTGAAGCTGAACACACTGTTCTTGAATGCCCTTTGTTCTGTGTACCATGAGGGCCTGGTAGGATTCTCAGGAGCACAGCTGCCTGAGGACAATCACCTAACCTGACTGTGTTACGTGGGTTGGAGGCGGCAGGAACCAAAACTCTCCAGATTGCTAGGTATATTTCCACAACTTGCTGGTATGAACAATCATGGATAATAATTGTACTCTTTGAACTATGATTCCTTTATTAATGGAGAAAAAAGAGCATTTGAATTCAACATTTCAGTATGTATGACCTAATTTTCCAGAATAGTGACTGGGCTCAAAGCCTTAGCCAAGTGACTAGGCAAACACTCCTCTACTCTGGGCCCCAGGATAATCCTCAAGTACAGATGACCCAAGATGGGATTGTGGAACCCAAACTCAGTGACTTAACTTGACAAGAAAGCAAAGATTCTCAGTAGTGAACTGCCAGAGGCTTAATACCCAGGACCTGTGGCCAACTGCTAGCTCAGTCAGTGTACTATGAGAGAGGTTGAAGTGACCATCATGACCCTTCTTCTAGTAGGGATTTCTCATGACCCTCTTGTGGCAGGATAGTAAGAAAGCTAAGAAAATTCCCAGGCAAGTGGAATGAGGAAACTGAGACAAGAAAATTAAACAAGGCCAAGCAGTCTGGGCTGCCTGCAGCCAGCATGTGAATCACAAGTCCTTATCTTCCCCAACCAAGGACAATTGAGAGCAAATGGTTTATATCTCTCCTCCCTAACTGGAGAATACTTAAATCATCTTGCCTGGGAAAACAGAGAACAAAGACCTGAGTAATGCCATCTGTGCCAGCTAAACCCAAGGACAAATATCGCTTGGGGGATGTTAGGCAGGAAAGATAGCTGCTAGGGCAGGAGGAGGGGAAGGGGGGAAGAAAGGGGAGTTTATCTCACCCAGGAAACAAAGAAGTCAGCCGTCTTAGGACTTGCCAAACAAGATGACCAGATGTATGTACAAACACTCCAAGATAAGCCACAACAATGTAGAAGGGGGCTTTGAAACTGATCAACTACCCAAGATATTCAGCAAAGGAGCTTTGAACCCTATAGGGGAAAGGGAATAAACCCCTTGGACCCACAGTGGGCAGGGCACTCAAACTAGCTGAGTTGCTCACTTGTGCTTTATGCCAAGTGTATTCTTTTTTTTTAATATATTTTTTATTGATTTCAGAGAGGAAGGGAGAGGGGGAGAGGGAAAGAAACATCAATGATGAGAGTGAATCATTGATTGGTTGCCTCCTGCATGTCTCCTACTGGGGATCAAGCCCACAACCTGGGCATGTGCCCTGACCACTAAGCCACACCAATTGGGCCCAAGTGTATTCTGAATGAATCCACTTGATTTACTTCAACGATGCTGTCTGTCACTCATCTGAAACCTTTCTTACAAGATTGACAAGAGCCGAGGAGGGGACAGCCCTCGGACAGTCTGGTAACACTCTCACCGCCACTGGATACTAACACACTGACCTCCTAACAGTGATGTCCTTTCCTTTCTGATCTTGCTCTTTGGCTATGACTTCAAGCTATAAGGACGACGGAAAATGGATTCTTCTGTCCGTGCATAATCCTCTTTATCTGATGGAGTATAACAAGCATGTCAAACTCAAAGGCTAACACGGGCCAAATAAACAAGGTTTAAGTTTATGTGGGCCGCATAAAAACAAAAGCTTCAATTTTCATAGAAACGTAGGTTTATTTCGATAGAGACATGCTGAATACAAAGGGCTGAAATAAATGAGCAATCATTAACATAAAATAATAGAACATTTTAATAAAAATTAATATTTTTTCTTGAACATGAACTTAGCAGACACTGAATAACTGCACAAATTAATAAGCATTATGCAAATAAAGCTATTTTTCTTGTTCTCTGAAAGCAAAATGTTTCCTGTTGCGCACACCAAACAAGTCTGTAAAAGACTAATGACATGGCAATCGGCTGCTAAAATATTCGCTGCTAGTATTAGTGGAGAGAAATGGTGCTCTTGTGCATGAGGCGCATAAGGGAGATGAATGCAACACGATTATAGTAATCAATCATCAGGAACGTTGTAGTTTGTTATTAATAATTATGTTATTAACTTACAAAATTTTTATTAAAACGTTTCTTACTTACCGTTATATTGGCTGGGCCACAAAAATATTCGTTGTGGGCCACATGCGGCCCGAGGGCTGTGAGTTTGACATGCTTGGAGTATAGTTTAACATGGTGGGAGAAAAGAAGAGCCAGAAAGTGAATATTATATTAGGAGATAGCTGTTAAAAACACAGCTTTGGAATCGAACTCTGGGGGTTCTAAATGCTGACCCTGAAGTTTGATAGTTTTATCTTGGGCAAATTACTTGGCATCTACATCTCATTTTCTTCACCTATAAAATGGACTTAAATAAATAAGAAATTAAATTGTTGCGATCAATCACTGGGTACATGTTTAACATGCTATGTACCCAAAAAATATTAGCTCTTATAGTATTATCAATATAGAAATATGGGATGTTGAGTATAAAGGCAATAGATTTTTTTAGTGCAAAGTGTAAAAGAAGCTTAAAATATTTATCCAGGAGATTTCTGATTTAAAAAGTCTTAACTATATATAAGAAAAGACAAACAAATGTACACTCATTAAACACATATTCTTTTCCAGACATTGTGTCAGTCCCTCATATGTTATCTCATTTCATTCTCGAAACAACCTTTCTTACTAACTGTTTGCCAGTATTGTGACTACAGGAAAGAAAACAAACCTAAGAGACTTTGTATCACTTGCACAAAACTATGCAGCTTACTTGAGGCAAAAATGAGATATAGGTGGGTCCAAATTCCAAATTCACGTTTTCATCAAACCAACATGTCTGTCTCCACACTATATTCAGTGAACACTTTCCACCAAGAATTGTGTTAGTTTAGGTGAATCAATACGCCTGGTGTGAAGACAAAGCAGCTTAAGTTATTATGAAGCACTTATAACAATCGCAGTAGTTTCAACAAAGAAAATACAGAACAATTAATACCCCTAACCACAACGAGGGTAAAGAGCTTGCTCATTTTAATTGCTATTAGACCCATTAGCTGTCTTACTTAAACATTCTGACCTTTATTACTTAGAAAAGTACCCTTTGCAGGATAATGTAAAAAGAAACATTAAAGAAGCCAACCTTTATAAAACCCCTTTTTTTCACAGGAGGAAACTTTATAGGTGCCAATCGATTTAGTGATATGCCTTAAGGTACATGAAAACCAGGCTTGCCAGGTGTTGAGGTTAAAATTTCACTATTATTTAGCAACTTCCCATCTGGGAGTTTGTAAGAGCTCTATAACTTGACAAACAAACGACCATCTCTGCAGTCAATATTCACCTTTCCTAAATGAATATAAATTCTGCTTGAATTCACCAGGGAAAAAGCCCAATGACTGCTCCATTGCTTTCTCAGCACTAGCTGTGCCCACCACTGGACTCCGGCTGCACCCTTTTATATAGCTGCCATAGCTCTTATCACATTGTGCCGTAATTATTAATTTATACAACTGTCTCCCCAAATAGCCAGTGTGCGACTTGATGCCAAGGACTATGTCTTATTCACCTTGGTACAGTTTCAATTCAACAACTACTTAAAGAGCCAGGGTCTCTGCGCCAGGGTCCGAGCTAGATGGACAGGCTATAAAGACAAAGAAGATAGCACTAGCCCCAGGGGATGCTGAGGACGAATGGAGGAGACAGGCACATCAACTGATCATTTCAACACAGTCGGGGGAGAAACTACAATGGATATACAGATCCAGCATGAGCATGAGCTGGTGAGAACGTGAGCAGGCCCTGAACTCGGTCTGGTGGTTCAAAGAAGACTTGTAGAGGAGGTGAGGATTCAGTGGTAACCTGAGGGTATATATCTCTGAGGGTGCAGGAAGTGGAAGACAGCAAACATTCACTCAAAAACCCATGAAAAGAGGGAAGGAGGAAGAAAGGAAGATACAGAGATAAGATTGGACTAGTGAGTTCTTTTTATTTCCACCACATTTCATAAATTGTGTTCACCCTCTAAGACCCAAAGAATATGCTCCTACTCTTTCTTAACTCTAGAGCTTCCCAGGTTCTTTCACATCATGATACATGTAGTGAATGACTTTTGTGTGGCTCACGGAGGTGAACAAGAGAGGCTGCCTGCAGCTGGAGGTGTCCTGCCACCCAGACCCCAGCCAGCCATCCCAGCCAACACAAAGGCTGAAGGGATCAGTGTCTCAGCAAAACTCTAGGCTTCTTGTAGCCTATCAGTGTGATGAGGCGAACAATTGGGAAGCATATCCTAAACTAACTCCTCCCCTCTTTTATTTTCTTTTTTTTTTCTTTTTCTTTTTGTTAATTCTCACCTGAGGATATTTTTTCCATTGATTTTTTGAGGGAGTCAAAGGGAGGGGGAGAGAGAGAAGAGAGAGAGAAACATTGATGTGAGAGAGACACATTGATTGGTTCCTCCCTCACCTACCCCTACCAGGGCCGGGGATCAAACCTGCAACCCAGCTATGTGCCCTTGACCAGGAATCAAACCCACAACCCTTCAGTGTGCAGGCCGACACACTAACCACTGAGAAACACAAGCCAGGGCTTCCCCTCTTTCCTTCACCCCATTCCCATAGTGCAGATCATATTGAAGATGAACCATCTATTCTATATGATCTCCCATCACGCAGCTTCCCTTCAATCTTTAAACATAATCAAATCTCTCCTTTAAAAGTAGACCTTCTTTAACCTTACTTCCTCCTTAATGTGCATTGCAATTATTGTCACTTCTTTAGTACTAACCTTGCACAAAGTTTACTTCACTTACTGACTGCACTTCTCTTTAATCCTGTGCAATGCAGATAATGTTCTAGACACTGGGGTGAAACTGTGACCAAGAAGGTCAAGATCCTATCCTCAAGAAGCTTAATTCTTTAGAAGGAGACAGTCAAATCAACAAATGCATGCATAATATAATATCAGGTAGCTAAGTTGTTTAAAGAAAATAAAATAAAACAGGGGGATAGACAACAATGGTGACTTTACCTTTAGACAGGTAATCTAGGAAGACTTAGAATCAATTTATTCCAGCAGATCCCACCTAACTCCTGTTGAAATGAATATGGTAGTTCTAATAAATGTGGTAGTTCTAATGCATATAAAAGAATGGATAAAAATTTCAGGGATAGGGAGAATGATGGAACAGGAAGACGAGCCACAAGGAGAGGAGCCAGAAGGCAATGAGAAATTCAGAAATCCTAGGATCTTTCTCCAACCTTGACAATGCCATTAATCTTGTATATGCATGCATGCTGACGCAGAAAAATAAATTGGGTATAAGAAGCAACTAAAATGGCACTGTTTAGAGGAGAATATATATATATATATATATATATATATATAGAGAGAGAGAGAGAGAGAGAGAGAGAGAGCGCCAAGCTTCCCAATCAATGTGCTGCCAACACTAAATCCTTCAGGTCTCACCCTCAAGAACAGCAATTGAGTGTGGGGGTTGCTGTTAGGGCAGCTGGAGCCCTGATGTGAAGGATGTTGGGATATAGTGGGTTAGAACATGGACTTTGCAGTCAGAGAAATATGGCTTTATTCATTTATCAGCTATGTAAGCTCAGGTAGGAAATTTAACATCTTTGAATGTTCCAATTTCATGCATGTAAAAAACATCATAAATATTAAGTGAAGTTAAATATGTGAAAGGCTTAGCAGAATTTCAGACACATACAGGTACTTATGGAGGGATAATTGGCCAATTCAAACTATTAGAAACATTTACAACTTTAACACACCAGAGAAGCATAAGACTACTCTAGTTTTTCATACATTTGATGACATTTTTTACCATGTAAAACTGTAAGTCAGATCTCAGAATTGCAGTGGGAGATAACCTATAATGCTGTGAGAGAAAAGAAGAAAAAAGACTTCCTGGTTGGGTAATTTCACAGGAAAAATTATTTCCATGCAGTGTAGATGTGAAAGGCAGTGTATGTGTCAGTCATGGTTCGAGAATGGATGGTCCTGGGATGGCTGGGATGATAGTATCTCTTTCCTTCATATTATTTAACAGCACCCCAAATTTCTACCAGAGCAGAGTCCATGAATGCTCTTGCTGATGGTTACCTTAGAAACCCTTGTCAGAAGCTCTCATGGGGACCTAAGTTCCATGCAAGTTACCAGGAGTTAACTGCAGGGCTACAAAAGATTAAAAGGCAGTTTATTTTTAAATACCAATACTATTTTGGTCATTACAACAATATCATTAAAGATTGACAATATATTTGTCATCCAAAAATATGTGTACGTGTCCTAATCTTTACCACTACTACAGAGATTTAACTCTGCAACATTTTTTCTTTTATCTGATTTTAATATCAAAAGCAAAATTTTGATTGTTTTTCTTTAATAGGTTCTAAAAACAGTTCTCCAGGCTCTGGTCACTAGCGGCCTAAGAAAGTTTGGAGATAGTTTTCATCCTTCCTCCAATGTATTTTATCCTTAAGACCTATTACATATTGTGGTCATGCGGGAAGGAGCGCAACTTAGCCCAATTATAGAGGCACTGGCAGGAGAATGGAAAAGTTGAGCTGGTTCTCTCTTAAGGGAGCAATAATAAAGTATTAACTTGAAAATTGCCTTTAAAAAAAAAAGACCTAGTCAATGTAAGGAGAAGAATACTCACATAACTATAATATTATCAAGAATTTGCTAATATCATTCCTATTTTAGATATTTCATTCCACCCTCAGGAAAATTCCACTGTAGTCCACTGTTAGTAAAACTAATTTGTTTCTAGAAGCTGCTAGTAACTATTTCAAATTGAGGGAAAACAGGGTTTCCGATGCCAGATTTGTATACAAACTCTTATCAAATCTCAACCTAAAGCAACATTTTCTGGAGTGCTTGCTCCTCCATGCGGTTTAGAAGAGACCTTCTATAACCCATTAACTTAGTGGGAAAGAATACACTTATTAGGAAGCGCTCTATCAAGTCAACTACAACTTCTCTTGCTTTCATAGAAAGTACATTTTGGTAACAATTGACACTATAAATTCCTAATGGGTTAGTCGAAAATCTTTTAATGACTGCAAGGATGTAATTATAGTTCGTCACACATTTTGTGGGAAAAAAACGAAGTGATATTCTCAGTTTTAATTCTGGAGAGAGTAAATGAAGAGGTAACTTTTGAACAGCTATACAGTGGGCAGGAATAAAGGTGTGAAAAGGAGTAAAACCTGTTTCCATTTTTCCACATGAGCCAATAAAGAAGCATATTTTAGACCAGACCAATATTTCTCTTCACAAAGTAAGTTGATAAGAATGCTGGAAAGCTTCAAAGCATGAAATCGCATAAATCAGAAAGTGTTTAATGGTGTACATATTTTCAATTTCTTAGTGTAACTCCTTAAACCCAAACTAGGAATATGAGTTGATCCTCTAATGCATCGCAAAAACTTATCCAGCATTACTCCTTCAGCAGGTCATGGGGAGATAGATCCAAAGCACCAAGCCACAGGGAGAGCACTCAACCAAAAATACTAATTCAAAAAGTATTAGTATTATGAATGTGTCTAGTGGCCATTTAATAAAGAGAGCCTTTTGGGGATGAAAAGTAATTCATCCAGTTATAAAGGTTCACCAAAATACAATATATTATAAATTCATTCCCCTGAAGCAGTGACAGCTGGCTAATTCTGTTCCACAAGAAGGCTACTGAACAAGTGGAGACAGGACAATCTGTGAAAAATAAGGAGCTTTCCAAATGTAAAGAAATGAATGTTAAGGATTAGGACTGCTCCAGTTTTTCCCTCCCAAACATTGAAGTTGGACCACCTCAGAGGTTAACCAAACTGCCTTTACGTGCATTTCACCTGTTTAAAGGTTTGGGGTTGGAGGAATGGTGTCCCATAAGATAATGAGAGAGACTGTCTTCACCAATTATGTCTGTGAAACTAGACTGTAGAAGTTAAAACACTTATTCACAGGGACATTTATTTTGATTTAAGGTTTGGTCTCCATAAGTTATCTAATGAAATATAAATGTACTGCTTGAAAGAGAAGAGAATAATATCCCCCTGTTATAATAACTTATAAACCCATGTCTCAAATTTACAAAGAGTTGAACTAACTAATGAAGGAGTGAAATGGGGACACACATTTTATGGAGTAGAAATCATAGACTTAAAACATCAACTGAGGCCCTGGTGGTCGCTCAGTGGTTAGAGCATTGGACCATGCACAAAAGGTCTCAGGTTCAATTTCCCACCAAGGGCACGCACCTCAGTTGCAGACTGGACCCCCAGCCCCACTCGGGAGCCTTGTGGGAAACAACCAATCAATGTGTTTCTTCTCTCTCTCTCTCTCTCTCTCTCACTCTCTCTTCTCCCTCCCCCCCCCCCCCGCCACACTCCTTTCCATTCTCTTTAAAAAAAATAAATGGAAAAAATATCCTTGGGTGAGGATTAACAAACAAAAAACACATCAGAATAGTTGAGAAAGGGCTATCTATACTCGGACCTTGAACTTAGGTTGAATAGGGGCAAAAATGAGAAGAGGAAAGTCTTAGACAATTTTTGTCCTTTTCACCTTTTTCCTAGGAATGGTCCAAAGTAGTGAGGTACAAGTTAGGGCAGAATCAAATAGAATTTTCTCCCTAATTTTCTCTCCAGTGCAATTTTTTCTTCTCTTTTTTTTTTCTCCCTTCATTTTTCTATTACTACCCCCGTTAACATTCTGTTTCATACAATCAATCTTCTACTACTGAGTTTTAGTTTTGTGCCAGGAATTGCTCTGAGTGTTTTTCGTGCCTTACTTAATACTCACATGAACAGAAGCTATGTTCATTTTTTTTTGCTATGTTCATTTTTTAAAAAAAAATATTACTATATTACTTGACAAATAAAATTGAGAAAGATAGCCCACACCTCAGAAGTTTCTTGGGCAGATTAAATAAGATGATGCACTGAAGAAGTTTCTCAATCAATATCATTTACCTCTGTTTACCTCACCTTCACTCTGTGGCTGTTTTTTGGTGATTAAGAAATTCACTGTCTAACTGCTTATCAAGTCAGGCTAATTCCTGAGTAGCATAGACTTTTATGTCTCAAACTGGTTGCATTATCTTCCATTACCCTCTTCAGTTAAAAATCATTTTAGACCCTCAATTTCAACTTTTAGTTACAATGTGTGCAATTGCTTACTCTGAAGAGACAAAATCTGAAAGCATCTCTAACCATCCTCCCTACCACCATGATAAAACTTCACTGACTCATTTTGTATCCCAGGTACTCTTTGGAATATAAAATTATATTCTGGCAGATCTATCATAAGAAAGATCAATCATGCACCCCTATGTTCAGTGCAGTGTTATTTATAATGGCCAAGATCTGGAAGCAGCCCGAGTGTCCCTCAGTAGTTGAATGGGTAAAAAATCTGTAGTGCATTTACACAATAGAATACTACTTGGCGATAAAAAAAAAAGATATTTTATCCCTTGGGACAGCATGGATGGATATGGAAAGCATTATGCTAAGTCAGTGGTTCTCAACCCTTGGCTGCACATTAGAATCACCTGGGAATCTTTTTAAAATCCTGATTTCTGGGCCTCATCCTCCGGCCAGTCAGAGAAAGACAAGTACCATATGATTTCACTCATATGTGGAATCTAATAAACAAAATGAACTAACAAGCAAAATAGCGATAAACTCACAGATAGAGAGTAGGCTGACAGCTGTCGGGGGGGGGGGGGTGGGGGGGGTGTCAGGCTAGGAAGGTGGAGGAACTGAGCAAAAAAGAAAAAGAAAAAAAGATTAAAAACTCATGGACATGGACAACAGTGTGGTGATTGTCGGGGGGAACAGAGGTGGGGAGAGAAGAAGTTAAGTAGAGGAGGGCTGAGGGAGGATAAACAATGATGGACAGAGACTTGACTTGGGGTAGTGAACACACAATACAGTATGCAGATGATGTGTTGCAGAATTGTGTACCTGAAACCTGTATGATTTTGTTAACAACTGTCACCCCAATAAATTCAATAAAAATAAAAGAAAGGTCAGTCATCATGGAGCCCCACTTGCCCAGTGCCCAGCACAGACCTGGTATATAGCAGGCATGCCACTTTTTCAGTGGATAAAAGAATTAAAGAACTCCATCACATTTTTAAACCAAAGAAAATATTTTAACATGCTTCATGCCTATAATTCTGTTGAAAAGCAAACATTATGTAAAGCTCAGTGGAAACTATGGCTAGTTTCATGTCTGCCATCTGCCATTCGTTTTCTGACGAAGAATTTTTAGAGCACTGGGAAATCTCAGGGAAGGCATTTTCATTAAGTGAGTTCTGCCAATGTTTTATTTGAAGTTCACTGTTAGCTGGTAGATAACTGAGCCAAATCACAGACTTGAAGGATTTCCTTCAATTCCATGAGCCTTCTTCCAGTCCATTCAGGACATTCCTTCCCTGGGCAGAGTAAAGACCTCAGTCAGCCCAGCACTAAAATGTGTTGACTGTACTGAGGCTTCTCGCATTGTACATTCACAGGAGACTGGAAGTAAATCTAGGATATGCTGATTAATTCTCCTGGCAGATATCAGCTTTTAACATGCATGAGATATTCCCACTGTCATTTGCCTGAAGAGCATCAAAGAGAGAGGGGGAAATGTATTTCCTCAGGGTGAGCTTAGTCTAAGTTCTCACACAATCAATAGTATTACATTTTCTTGGGTTTAAGGCACAAGGAATTGTGATGGATAAATAATAATAAAAGAATATTCACTATTTTACCACCACATTTCAGCAAACCTCACAGGGGAATGGCTCAGATGCAAAATGCAGTTTTTTTCTAATAGGATTCAATGACCTGACAGAACCTTAACATGACCTACCTTACATCCAGACATTTTCTGATTGGATAAACTCAGTTTGAAAAGTTTCAATGTATGCTATTACTCTAAATACAGCATCTTCATGCTGATCTAAGCACCAGACCTCTATGGGACTTGAACTGCTCACTATTACTCACCTCTACAAAGGGAAACTAGAGACATTGCTTATGTTCATTGGTTGTCTCATTAATTACCAATAGCAAATCTAAGTCATTTGTTTTCTCTCAACTAACTTAACCTAATAGGCAGTTGTTAGGGAGAAAAGCAAAAAGCAATGTTAAGAAGGTAAATTTTTTTAAAAAATCAGAATGAGTTGACATTACCTAACAGAACATCAAAATACTTTTAAAAAAGAGGAACAGCTCAGCCAGTGTGACTAAGTGGTTGAGCATCGACCTATGAACCAGGAGGTCACAGTTCGGTTCCCGGGCAGGGCACATGCTGGGTCGCTGGCTTGATCCCCAGTAGGGGGAGTGCAAGAGGCAGCCAATTAGTGATTCTCTCTCATCATTGATGTTTCTATCTCTCTCTCCCTCTCCTTTCCTGAAATCAGTAAATATATATATTAGAGGCCCAGTATGAAATTCGCACACTCAGGGGTGTCCCTCAGCCCGGCCTGCGCCTTCTCGCAGTCTGGGAGCCCTCAGGGGATGTCTGACTGACAGGTTAGGCTCCCCGCAGGGAGCAGGCCTAAGCTGTCAGTCGGACATCCTTAGCGCTGCCACAGAGGCAGGAGAGGCTCCTGCCACTGCCACTGCGCTCGCCGGCCATGAGCCTGGCTTCTGGCTGAATGGCGCATCCCTGTGGGAGCGCACTGACCACCAGGGGGCAGCTCCTGCATTGAGCGTCTGCCACCTGGTGGTCAGTGTGTGTCATAGCAACCGGCTGTTCTGCCATTCGGTCGATTTGCATATTAGCTTTTTATTATATAGGATTTTTAAAAGAGGAGCAGTGGAGACAATGACGACAAGGTATACCTCAGGGTTTCCAAAAATGTAATACTTATAAGTTACCAAACAATCTCAATGATAGTATACTCTGCAAGTAGCAGACCCCCTCAGCTTCACAAAGATAACTAACTTTATTTCATTACTCTGTGACTAGCATGAAAATAAGCAACAAATGTACAGAGACTGGAAGAAGCAGATAGGAAATAGAAAGAACAGAGATGAGAATAAGACATAGCTAAGGAGAATAATAAACTAAGAAAGAAAGACAAACAAGAGAAAGAAATAGAAAGAAGTATATCACTGAGCAAAAGAGGATATGTGTAGCACAGATCTTGGTTTGTACTTTCTTCTATGAATGTTTAAAACTTATCTCAGTGGTTTTGAAAATGGTGGGAGTTGAAGGAAGGGAGAGGTTTTATTGACCTCAACTTTGAATGTCTTCAATAGAATTCTAAAGCTGCCCTAATATTTTACCCCTTCTAGGTAACTTGCTCTTTTTACTCAAACATCCTAAATTTCTTTCTCTATTTTTGAAGTTCTATAGAAGTAAGGCTTAATTCTTGGAAGATTAATCTCCTGCAGGTTGGCCTCTCAAAAAAAGTATTACCCTCCTACAATTCTTAGAACTCTGCAATGAGCAGTGTTATAGAAACTGATCCTGGTTAACTTCCAGGCTAAGAGCACAATACCCTGATCACAACAGAGTGAGTACAATACTCCCCTGTTCATTCTCGAAAGCTGAGGTGATGAATCATGCTACTAACTCACACAGTATACAGACACAACTTGCAAGGCTTGACTCCAACCCCCATATTACATCAGGGGAACATCCCCTAAACATAAATGCTAAACTGGCAGGTTAGGTGGGGGCCAAGATCTCCCCACAGTCTTTCATAATTCTATACCAGCTGTTGATTAATCAGAAGATGACCTTAACCCTGCCGCTTAAAAGCTCCCAAGCCCAAGGGTTAGAATCCATTCCCTACAATATGACAACCAGCCCTGCCAGATCTCTGTGCACTACCTGAGAGTCTCCCTGAGTCTCCCACCAATAAACACCACCCCACAAGCCTAACGTGTGTGCTACGGAATTATGTGACAGTGTCTGCACAATAGCCAGTGACTTTACAAAATATATCTTATTATGGAAAAGTTTTAACAACATAGGATACTAAGGCTGTTAAGCTATTTGTATTTAACACTACCTACACTGCCTACTCTACACACCGACTGCCTTCTCCACCCCTCACCCCCATATTTTAAAATCACTAGGACAGGGGAGGAACCAAGATGGCAGTGTAATTTGACACCTGTACTCGCCACCTCCCACAACCACATCAAAATTACAACTAAATACAGAACAACCATTATCCAGAACTGCCAGAAAGCTGGATGAATGAAAGTCCCACAACTAGAGAAGTAAAGAAGAAAGCACACAGAGACTGGTAGGAAGTGTGGAGGCATCAAACGAGCTTGTCAGACACCCACATCTGCCACTTTTTTAATCGGGAGAGAGATTTCTCTGCAGAGGCAGCCCGTGAGGAGCAAGGGATCTCACCCCAACACCAGACACCCAGCCCAGGCTCCCAGAGCTGAAAAAAGAAGCCCCGACAGGCAGTAAGAACTACGGGCTGTAAAAACCAGTGCGGATTGGGGCTCAGTGACACAGAGGCTGCTGGAGACCCAGCTGCTCCTCTTAAAAGGCCCACACCATGAACTGAACTTACAAGGTCCCATGTCCTCTGAGCTCCAGCACCAGGGCGAGGCTCTGGAGGACACAGGCTCAGAGGAGGAGGAATTGGATTGTCTGGCATCGGAACAGGAACTCAGGGGTGGCTTTCTCCCAGATGGAGGTACTTGCAGGTGTCATTGTTCCTATACTGGGACCTCCCCAATCGCAGAGCTGACTGGCAGCCATTTCTGTTTTCTCCACCCTGGTGATTCCCTAAGACCCCACCTCATCCAATTTACAACCCACCCAAGCTGAGTGCAGCAGCTTTTGTATATGAATGGCCTGTCCTTGCTCAGGCTAAAATCTCTCAAACAAGCTGCAGCTGGGTCAGGGAGTCCCAAATCTATATATATAAAAGGCTAAGTGTCCATCTGACTGTCCAACCAGTAGCTATGACATGCACTGACCACCAGGGGGCAGATGCTCAATGCAGGAGCTGCCATGACACACACTGACCATTTAAAATTAAATGGCACCACAGACCTGGTGCCAACAAACCAACACTCGGCTTCCCCCAAGTGGGACACAGGGCCCGCAACCACCCTGGAGCAACACCCCACCAAATTGCAGCCTACGCTGCCAAGACCCCATGGCGCAAAATGTGGCCCACAGCCTAGCCCAGCCTGGAAACAGTCACTGTGGGTACCAGGTAATGACATCACATAGCAACGCCCAGCTTCCTCTCCCTAGCGACTAGCTTCTTTGGAGTTTCTTCAGCCCAGGAACACGACTTGCTTTATAGCCATGTGCAAACATTTTACACTTTAACTAAATGTCTCTGAAGCATTTTCCCATGCCTCATCTCAGTTGATCATCACTGAAGTCCTTGAGTAGATAGATAGGAGACTCAGTAAAATCCTGTTTTCTTTTCATTATCCAGAAAACGGAGATTTAGAAAGTTTCGAAACTTGACCCTACTGAAAGAAGTGAGTAATTCCTTCAGGGTACCTAAGTAATGAGGGGCATTTTCAGCAGTTACATTCCCTCCAGCGGTTCTCAACCTGTGGGTCGTGAACAATGAAAATACATCCTGCATATCAGATATTTACATTACGATTCATAACAGCAGCAAAATTACAGTTATGAAGTAGCAACGAAAATAATTTTATGGTTGGGGGTCACCACAACATGAGGAACTGTATTAAAGGGTCACGGCATTAGGAAGGTTGAGAACCACTGCTAGACTAAGCCTCATACTCCTACCCACACATAGCTAATTTATCTCATCCACAACCTCAGTTCCTGATTCAACTAAAATATACACACCTATAAAGATAAACCTCCAAGCAAACCAGGAACGTGGCAGGAAGCAGTGTGTTTGCTTAGAGTCTCATGAATCTGTTTTAGAATCCTCCCCCTATAAGACCTTGGGCAAACTGCTTATACTACCTCAGTCTTAGCTTTTACATATAAAAAAATGGGGATAAGAAGAGCTACTCTGCACATTTACTAAATGAATTCAAGATAAATTATTTGAAGTTCCCAATAGAGTTCTTAATGAAGAAGAGATTTTAAATACACGGTTCTTACTTTCATTATTGCTATTATTATGTTGATGAAAAAAATAATATATATATATATATATATATATATATATATATATATATATATATAATTTATCCATGAGGAACTCTTGGATGGAGATGATATTGAAACTGGGAAACAAGAGAAGGAATATCAGAGCGAAAGTGATCACAGTAAAATATAAAAGAGAAATTGAAGTTGACAGAATAGACCTAATGAACTTGTCTTTTAAGTATCTTTACATCAGAGTTCACAGGCATTTTGAGAATCTGGTAAAACTGAAAAAATTCTATATCCAGAAAAACAAGTCCACACATAAACATATAAAATGATAGGGCTCTAAGAACTCCAGGATATGAACTATGAAAGTCTAAGCTAGTATTTTCCAAACTGTGCATCACAAACCACTGTGAGTAAAATCTATTTAATCAGTTTGACCAGCTTATTTTATATAATAGCATTATTTCATAAAACCTTTGTTTCGTGTGTGTGTGTGTGTGTGTGTGTGTGTGTGTGTGTGTGTGTGAATTCATAGGCACACTGGATGACGGGGTTAAATGCCTTTCTTCCATAGGTCATGGTCAAAATGTTTGAGATACACTGCTTAGCTGGTGTATTTGATACAACTACTTACCCTCTAATGCAGATTTCTCTAAGATGTACCCACTCATTAATTTGAACTCTCCTATGATAAACTGCTCAAGAAATATTCAAACTTCCTCTCATCCCTCGGATATAAGAACATGAATACAAAGATAACCATACCTACTATTGACTAGCAGGCATGTTACAATAAGAAATGTAGTATTGTTAAAGAGTGCATAATATAGAGCTACAATGTAAGAACATCAGGGTGTCAGAAGCCCTATTTTTAAAATCCAAAAGAAGCAGCAAGTAATGTGCTAAGCACATTTCAACTGCCACATTACAATAAGAATATTTTGAAATTTAACATGCACCCTTCTGCTTTCTTTAAGGACTAAACAAGTAAACATATAAGTCATCTAGATCACCATCTAAAACATCTATAAATGCTTTGAGAAGAGCATCAGGGAAAAGAGACACTGAGCTCTTTACAAACATATTTGTAAAATGTGAAGTTACTCTGGCAGGGGAAGTCTCTCATCTATATGAAAATGAAGAACCACCAGGCAGAGAGGACACTCTCCTCTTCAAGTAACAATAATCAAAAGGTAAGGCTGGATGCTGGGAGACAGGCTATATAAATACACAATGCAGGAGGAACCACTGTGTTAAGAATAGGCGACTAAGAATCACAGCTGTTTTCACTTTTACATACAAATCCACACATGACAAAATTCCTCCACCTTTCTCTTATTCCCCAGACCTTCAAAAGCATCTCACCTTTGCCTGGCCAGAGTGGCTCAGTTGGTTGAACATCATCCTGTGCACTGGAAGGTTGCGGGTTCCATTTCCGGTAGGGCACATACCTGGGTTTTGGATTGGATCCAAGTCAGGGGAACCTCAGAAGGCAACCAATCAATGTTTCTCTCTCAGGTGAGGATTAAAAATAAGCAAATAAAGAAACAAGTAAATAAATAAACAAAAGAATCTCACCTATGATCTTGCTTCTCTCCATCAGCCATTTAAAACTCAGCAAACCTTCATACTCACTGTAAAGCCTCACCTTTAAGATGTATATCATGTACCCTTACAGCAAAGTGGTGGTGGGATAGGGAGTGTGGATAAGAAAATGTTTTGTCTCAATGCTTGTCCTAATACTGTTACTAAAACAGTGGGGAAATACATTACCTCAAAGTTTCCTAACATTTCCATATTTGTGTATCAGGGACAATCTGCAGAGAAATGGGAGAGGATGGGATGAAAAATGGCCTGAACTTGCTTAAATTCCATTATCAAACCCATGATGTATGTACAAGGGAAACGTTACAAGAGGAAATAAGAAGGCACTTTGCAGTGTGCATGTTTGAAGCGAAGGGATCCTAAGGTGGCAGACACTTCTGAAAAGACGTGGTTATAGAGTATTTTTCCAGTAAGCAGGCAATAAACTTGCTCATGCTTCTGATTATCTTCATCAATATTTTCTCACTATAGCAATAATTTAGAAATCAGCATGGCTTTATAAGAATTGTGGACAATGTAAATGGTGGTCCTAACTCTTAAATGTGACTAGTCTTTTTTTATTACTCCTCTTGGGTCAGCAGTTTAGGATTGATACAAACCTACAAAACTAGTATCACGGAAGGTGGAGAGAATATTATCAGTACAAATCTGGAGTAGAGCATGGTCATAATCACTTTAAACTGGCAGTTCTTCTAAAGCTAAGGAGAACTGAAAGACTGAATACTGGCAAGAACCACCTTGCCAGTTAATACTCTCATTCTGAATTAATAGCAGATCATTCTACCACTTACAAAGTCCAAAGGAATAATAGCCAGTTTCTGCCAAAGAACTCAAAGATCTTCCTTTTTTCCCAAAAAGAAATGACAAAATCAAATATGGCAAAATAGAAACACTTCCAAATACAAATTGGTTCAAAGAATCAAAATTTTAAAATAGGGCACAGGAGTTCTTCACAATACCAAAGTATCCTATCTAATAGAAGAGTAATATGCAAATTAACCATCACACTCTCACTCTCTCACTCCGTCATTCCGTCACAAAGATGGCGGCAGCAAGGAAGCTGGAGTGAGCAGAAGGCTTGGTTGCCCCCAGCAATGGAGGAAGCCAAGTTTCCGGCCTGCCCTGGGCGGCCCTGAGCTCCGCTCAAGGCTACAAGGTTTCAATTATAGAAGATAAATAAATCCCAGATACCTGCTTCCAGCCAGCATGGCCTCCGCTCAAGGAGGGGCTGGGAGCCTCCGTTGCCAGGGGCAACCCAGGCTTTGAGCAGGACCAAGGCTACCAGCCAGCATGGCCTCCGCTCAAGGAGGGGCTGGGAGCCTCCGTTGCCAGGGGCAACCCAGGCTTCGAGCAGGACCAAGGCTACAAAGTTTCAATTATAGAAGTTAAATAAATCCCAGATACCTGCTTCCAGCCCATGGCTGTGGCCAGCCTGAAAACAGCCATCAGCCCCTCACCCAGGCTGACAAGGCACCCCAGTGGGGACCCCCAACCTGAAGGGTGTGTGACCAGCCTGCAAACAACCATCAGCCCCTCACCCAGGATGGCCAGGCACCACAGTAGGGACCCCCACCCTGAAGGGGCTGTGGCCAGCCTGCAAATAGCCCTCAGCCCCTCACCCAGGCTGGCCACACCCCCATGGGGTGAGGGTCTCCACTGGGGGGCTTGACCAGCCTGCAAACAGCCCTTAGCCCCTCACCCAGGCTGGCCAGGCACCCTAGCGGGACCCCCACCCTGATCCAGGACACCCTTCAGGGCAAACCAGCTGGCCCCCACCCGTGCACCAGGCCTCTATCCTATATAATAAAATGGTAATATGCCAATTGACCCTTACAGCAGAACAACTGGGAATGACTGATCACTATGACACACACTGACCACCAGGGGGCAGACGCTCAATGCAGGAGCTGCCCCCTGATGGTCAGTGCACTCCCACAGGGGGAGCTCTGCTCAGCCACAAGCCAGGCTGATGGCTGCCAGCACAGGGGTGGTGGTGGGAGCCTTTCCCACCTCCTCAGCAGAGCTAAGGATGTCCGACTGCAGCTTAGGCCTGGGAGCGGGCCTAAGCCAGCAGGTGGACATCCCCCAAGAATTCCCATACTGCGAGAGGGCACAGGCCGGGCTGAGGGACTCCCCCAAGTGCACAAATTTTTGTGCACCGGGCCTCTAGTTAATATAATAAGTACTAAAGTATTAGAATAACAACAGAGTAAAAACAATCAACATTTCCGCCGAAACCGGTTTGGCTCAGTGGATAGAGCGTCGGCCTTCGGACTGAAAGGTCCCGGGTTCGATTCCGGTCAAGGGCATGTACCTGGGTTGCGGGCACATCCCCAGTAGGAGATGTGCAGGAGGCAGCTGGTCGATGTTTCTCTCTCATCGATGTTTCTAACTCTCTATCTCTCTCCCTTCCTCTCTGTGAAAAATCAATAAAATATATTTTAAAAAAAAACAATCAACATTTCCAACATAATAACATGACTAAAAATTAATGTGTCAACCAGGCTAATAAGCGTAAAGTAACTAGAAACAGAGATATAACTGGGAGAAGGGCAAGAGCATGGAAAGCCCTCTCTAGGGCACAATGTAAAGGTAAAGCCTCCAGCTTAATAGAGAGCAGACAGAATAACTCCTGGAAAGACAGCCCTGGAAAACACAAGGTAATACTAAAGGAAGCTGAAACCCATGGAGACCTGAGAGTAATGATAGGAACAACAAATCCCAAACCCAGCTCTACTCATGACGAGATCAACTCAAAATCCCAACCCTGAAATCCTAGCAAAGGGTCAGGAGTGCCCAAATTCAGGCATAAAATTGATTCACTGCATTCTCTACTACCCTACAGAAGATGTCTGTCTTTCAGCAGTAAGCTAAGAGATATACCAAAAAAAGGGGGGTTGGGGGGGGACAGCATGATGTCAAGAGACAAAGTAATCAATATAACCAGACTAAGATATGACACACATGCTGAAACTATCAGATAAGATTATAATATAATTATAATATGCTAAAATTTTTAATGGAAAAGGTGGACACATGACTGACAATACCCATTTGTCAAAATTAATAGAACTGCACACTTAAAAAGTGCATTTACTGTATGTAAATTAAACAACACAAATATTTTTTTAAATATGGGTTCAAAGAATTTTAATCTTTTCTCCAGTAATTTAATGGAGAAAAATGTCTTTTTTTTTTTTTTAATAATACATTCCCCCGGCTCCTACCCCCCAGTGTCTTGTGTCCATTGGTTATTCTTATATGCATGCATATAAGTCCTTCGGTTGATCTCTTAATCCCCCCCCCCAACCCTCCCCAGGCTTCCCACTGTAGTTTGACAGTCTGTTCAATGTTGCTCTGCCTCTGCATCTACCCCTGTTCATCAGTCTATACTGGTCCCCATTATCTGTCCCAACCTCACTGGAGCAGTCCCAACCTCACCGGGGCCATCTCGGCTATGCGAGGAGTTGAAATCTGCAGTTTGTTGGGTTGGGCTCTGTACTTGGTGTCTCTGCACATCCTACTCAGTCTCAATGCTCTTTTTTCTATGAGAGGAGTTGAAATCTGCAGTTTGTTGGGTTGGGCTCTGTACTTGGTGCCTCTGCACATCCTACTCAGTCTCAATGCTCTTCTTTCTATGAGAGGAGTTGAAATCTGCAGTTTGTTGGGTTGGGCTCTGTACTTGGTGTCTCTGCACATCCTACTCAGTCTCAATGTTCTTCTTTCTTTCCTTCCAGTTGTAGAGCTTCCACTGGGGGGCCAGCTTTTCCATGGTTCCGTATGATAGCTGTTTGTCCTACAGTTGGTAGTTTCGATGTTGTTGTGGGAGGCAGCACGCACAGGTCTCTTCCTTACGCTGCCATCCTGGTTCTCCTGGGTCTGCTTCTTGAGAGTGTCTCCCATGGGTGCGAGCAGTTGAAGTCTGCAATTTGTTGGGTTAGGCTGCAAAAGCGCAGGTGGGTCTTTTTGTGCACCTGGCACAGCTTGGATGGGGATGTAAATTGATTAGGGCTGGGTCTCAGGGAGTCGCCATGGCGGAGCAAATAGCACTGGCTGCGTCTCCGCGGCCCCTTGCCTCTCCGGGACACCAGGGCTTCGCGTCCCCCAGTGCTGGCGAGCAGCCGGGCGTCAGAGCTTCCCTCCCTTTCCTACCGCTGCAAGGCCGTGCCGCCTCTCCCTGTGGGATCTGGGGCCTCAGAGACCCGCCCCAAGCAAGCCCAGAGGATTCAAGGGTTCGTAACCGCTTCGGATTGAAAAAAAACTTCGCATACAGTTGCAGCCCGCCTGGCGTGTGACTGTGTACCTCTATTTTTTGGCGCCTCCATAGCTCCCACTCAGTCTCACTGCGCTTCTTTCTTTTCTTCCAGTTGTAGATCTCCCACTGGGCCAACTTCCCCATGGTTCTGAGTGGTGGTTGTTTGCCTCATAGTTGGTAGTTTCAATGATGTTGTGAGAGGGCAGCACGCACAGGTCCACTCCCTATGTCGCCATCTTGGTTCCCCCTCGAGAAAAATGTCTTAACAGCTCCTTCATGGGCATATCATAATAAAAAATTATTTATGTAAATTTACATAATGAAAAGAATAAACACTGTGTAAAGGTAAAACAAAATACTGATGATGGTTTCCTGTGTGAGGCAAAATTATAAATTGTTTATATTTTCTTCTTTATATTTTTCTATGATTATTTCTCTTCATATATTTTCAGATGATATCAAAATACCTTTTCCTAAGAACCTATTGACCACCAAAACCCAGTTCAAGCCTACAGATATAGTGAAGAAACATGCATTATTACTTAATTTTTAGAATATCACATTCAATTCTAAAAAAACCTATTTCAATTAACATGTAGTTATAAAAGGCAATCAGTATATAATGGAATAAATGTTGAAAGACATGGAAATGTATTGCTTTGAGTTTTTATTTAATAAAAAAATTAAGGCCTTGAATCAATAAGCCATTTGAAATATCCCACCTTTACTTCTTCCAACAGAAAAAATTTTTCTTAACAGATAGAACAAGAGAAAATAAATGTACTATCTGTTCCTACTATATCAGGGTACTTTTGAACAAATTTTAAAAGATAATACTAAATTTATTAATATACAGATATATCCTCTAAATAATATAACTCTAACATTTGCTACATAACCATGATAACATTATTGTTCTCATATACTAGTATATTCATGAAGAACAACTAAATTGATATAAAATGTTAAAGAAAATTGTCTAATAATTTAGGAGAGCATATTAAAAGATCATTACAGAGCATAATGTATTCAAACAATTCCAAACGAATGCTTTAAAAAAATAGGAATGCATTACTTATGATCGTGGCCAAGACAAGACTACCTCTTCTATCACTGAAAACTGTTGTGTGTGTTTTTTTACCATAAATGAATAACAAAAAACTGTTGTGTGTTTTTTACCATAAATGATCACAGAAAAAATAAGTAACTAATCAATAAGAAGTTCAGATAGAGATGAGCAAGGGCTGGTCTGGCAATTCAGCAATATCATCAAAACCCAGACTTTTTCCTGTCAACCATCATCAGCATGTTAGCATGTTCACTTTGTGCTTATTCCGGGCATCACAATTACATTCACAGGCAGGAGGAAGTTGAGAGCCAAGCTACTCTCTCAACAGGGAGTAAAACTGCTTTCTCAGATACCACAGCTGCATTCCCTTTGCGTGGCACTGGGTAGAACTGGGCCACATGAACCTTCCTAATTGAAAGGGAATCTGGGAGACTGGCTATATGGCAAAGAACAGGATTGTCATGATTGGCTTAGACAATAACACATTGCTTCACAACAAATCCAGAGCTATATAAGAAAGGAAGAAATTGTTGTTACATAGTGTCTGTCACACATCTGTAATTACACAGCCAATCCTATACTGGAGTAACAGAAAACTGAATGTGGTATTTCTACAAAATTCCCTGCCTGCTAAAAATATAGTTTTCCAAACTTGTCTATTCCTATATTCAATGCTTTCAAGGCTGTATCATCAATATAGTCCAGGTGATGTGTAGCATTTCCTATTTTCTGCCTCATATATAATTTCAGTTTTTCTGATATAGATAATTCCCTCAGAAGCACAAAGGTGAACAAGTAACTAAAGTCCCTTTCAGGTTTAGCAAAGTAAGAGAGTTGCTTTTCCTTTTCTTCTTTTTTTTTAATCACCTGAGGATATGTTTTTATTGATTACTAGAGAGAGGGAAAGGGAAGGAGAGAGAAAAACATCAATATGAGAGAGAAAAATCGGCCCCTTGCCTCCCACACACACCCCAACCGGGGATCGAACTCACAACCTAGGTATGTGCCCTGACTGGACTTGAACCTGCAACCTTTTGGTGTACAGTGCGACCCTTCAACCCACTGACCACTAGCCAGGGTGAAAGGCTGCTTTTTCTAACACTCTCCTTCATAACTGTATTTCAAAGGATAACTCTGAGATAGATATTGGACCATACCTGTGAGGAATGCAGACTATACCAGTGGGGTTATCAGAAGCTAAGCTGGTCTTAACACTTTTCAGAATTAAAGATGAATTGTTCCTGCTGCCTCTAGAGCTATGAAAAGTTCTTAGAAATCCAAGCAGCATTCAAGGGGATAGAAGCTAATGTAGGCTGTCTCCCCAAAGGCTCAATAGAGCAGCAGTTATTGGCCAGCCTCCTTGAACTCTATTGGACTTCTTGATTCTGAAGGCAAAAGTTCCAGGACATTTTTAGGTTCTCATTTTCCCACCCTTCCTTCAATAGTCACAGGTACAAAGGAACCAACCATTTTCCCATAACCTGGAGATGCTTTTCCAGTAAGAACGGAGAAGTATGTAATAGGGTAGGAGAAAGGAGAACATACAATAGAGGCAGGAGGTAATTCTTTCAAGGTGGGAGAAGTTGTTTGTCAATTTTGTAAAATACTACAAGCATGATGGAAGAGGATGAAGCCAAAGAAAAAAATCATTGAACAATTCAGCCTTTCAGGGGGAATTTTTGAATAGTGGTAGAGGTTGACGCCAGGACCTAATGAGGGAATGGAAAACAAAGAAGAGAGCTTGTGTACACCGCATTTTCCAACTCTTTTGGTAAAGACAATAAAAACTAGAGTGCTATCAAGTGGATATCTTTCAAGAGAAGAAATATACAATGGAGGTTTTCCTATACTGCAGATCACAGAGAGCTCAACCAGGCATTTAATTCTATTTTAAATATATAAATTACCATGAAATGCTTCTTCTTGATAATAATCATCTGGTAAAATGATTCACAGATAGTTGAAAACTACTGAAACAGTCTTTTCTTAAATACTAACAGGAAATGTCTTTTTTTAGTTTCTTAAAGGAAAAAACATGTATGAGGGGGGACAGTAAAAGCAAACATACCGCAATTCTCTAGAGAAAATTAATGGTTCAAAAGTCAGATGCCTGTATAAGGAGTGATGCTGACCTAAGAGGTGAACAAGAAAACTCCATTAGTATGCTTTTTCTTTCCTCTGAGCTGTAGTGCTCTGTCCCTTGAGAATGCTAAGGCAATTTTTACAGCATAAGGACTTCCCATTGCAGTTTTTTCAAATAAAGGCCCATCTGCTGTCCATCATGGCCTGATTCAAGTAATTCAGTGTCTCTCACTCAGACTTAAAGCCAAAGTCTGTGAGGCCACTGCAAGACACCATGTGGCACACCATCTACTGTAAGCTCATCTTCCCTTCAGTCATTGGGTTCAGAGAGCTGGGGCTACACAGATGACCCGTCAAGTACTTAGGTTATAAGTAGTGTGTCTAAGACAAATTTCTCTGTTTTCCAGAGTTCTGGACTAGCCCTTTTCCTTTGGTCTCCAAAAGTGTGTAGAAACTATGTACAATGATGCAGCTAGGAGACAACATTTCTTAGAAGACTCCCTTTCCAAGACACTAGTATTACTGGAAGAAAAAGACATTTTGTGAAGCCTGGAATAGCAAATGCTCAATTAGTAATTGCTAAATAAAACTACACTGTCAAAGACCAAATCTCCAAAGACTGCTTCTTCTCCATGAGCATGTTTCTCTGGATACCCAAAAAGCCTATTGCTATCTATCTATGTATCATTTTTATTCTAAGTCTTATCTAGTACAAAAACTCTGATGTAGATCTGCAAATAAGATATTCAGGAATAACTAATAATAGCTACGAAAACTGCCATGCAAAATCTTAAGCTTTTGGCAAGACATTGCATAATTCTCTCTTACTTAGCTTGGCAGATGGTAGTTATGTATTTACTAGAGGTTAGCACAGTGGTTGAGAGAGCAAGCTCAACATTCAGACCATCTGAGTTTGTACCACAGCTCCACTACTTACTAAGTATGTGACCTTGAGCAAACTATTTAACACATTTCGTACCGCTCAGGAGTTTTCTCGTGTTTTGCGCACCATCTGTTAAGGACCGCTCACAAGTGTTCTCGTTTTTCACGCCCATGGAAAAAGGAGCGAATCTAGATACTTATGTAAATTTTGTTTGGTCCCTCTTCATAGAGGAAAATGTTTTACGCAGTACCATACGTTAAAAAAGTACTAGGAACTTTAATTGTTTAATTGTTTAATTGCTTTTGTAAATAAAAATGTTATAATTATTGAAAAACAACACCTAAAGTGCATTATGATGATTTAAATAACGTGCAGTTTGCCCAAAAACGTGCGGTCCCTGGCGTATGTCTTAGAGATTTCTATGCGGTACGCAATGTGTTAACATCTATTAACCTTATTTGTAAATAGGGATAATATGTATCTTAGAAGGATGTTGTAAAAATTAGATAAGGTCTGAGGGGAGTACCTAACACACATCTCTATATATAAAAGCCTAATATGCAAATTGTCCCCTCAGGAGTTTGACCATGAGACCAGGAGTTTGATCACTTGCTATGATGTGTGCTGACCACTAAGGGACAGCGGAGAACAAAGGAAGGCCCCAGCTGGCAGCCAGTAGCCAGGGAAGGGAGGCCCCGGTCAGCAGCTGGAAGGCCCTGATCAGTCCTGATCTCTGGCCAGGCCTAGGGACCCTTCTCATGCACGAATATCGTGCACTGGGCCTCTAGTAGTAAAATAAAGTTTAAAAAGTGATACTATTATTATTATTAAGAAAAAAATATTTTTCTTCCATTATTTTAGTAATTTCTTTTATGGCACCTTCTTCCAGAACTTAGACTTTACTTTCTCAACGTCAATTTGGACTTGTCTCTGAGGAAATGTCAAATTCTGCCTCCCTCAACAATTTTTTTTAAAAAACACACAAATTACCAAACATTGTGCTTTATTAGGTTTGGGACACAGTATTTTCTTTTAAACAGAAAAAAAAGAGATATTCACTCTATATACCTTGGATTACAATCCCAAAGATTTGGCATCTTTTGGTTATTATAACAGCAGCAGCTAAAAAACTGGGTGGAAGAAAATGCTAAAAGAAGTAAATATTCCTCCTTTCTAAGTGCCACTTAGGGTGACTCAACATTCAGGTCTCATAATAATTCTTCTGATTTGCACAGTAGTTTGGCATTTTAAAAGCACTTTTTCATACTAACTTTCATTTTTTAAAATATTCATAACAATCCTTATGATATAAGCTATCACTTATCCTTTTTTAGATAAATAACTTGAGGCCACTGGAGGGCAAGATTTAATCTAGGGTCACACTGTTAGTGGTTGGTTGGACAGGAACTTAAACCAACACCTTCTGTCTCTAAGGCTAATGATGTCCTTTGAGATATTCCAAGCTCCCTCTAAAATACATTGAATAGCCAATAAGGATGATAGATGGATATACCTTAACTTTAAATCCTTTTGGAAAATTGAGACAGTTAAACAGTTGTGGCCAAATCAACCAATGCTCTTGTAGCATCCTAGGTCATTTACTGAAGGAGTCTTGAGTCAATTCCATAGTTCTCTATGTTTTATTGAGAATTCAAGAAAGGGGATTAATGAGCAGGTTCTTTACGTATTTAGAAAGTACTTCTCAGAGCACAAAGAAATATGAGAGATTGTAGTTTCTGAAACTACCACATATACTGAGTAATTATTCTCATCCTCACCCAGAACCAGTAGGTATAGAAGGTCTTTTTTCCATATCAAAAATTCCATCATCCAAAATACATTAAAACTATGCCTGAAGGATCAACATACTCCAATTAGTAATATTAGGATTCTTATACAAGTAAATTCTTATTTCTTAATTATTACTGGATTGAAACTGGTTTACTGGATTGAAACTAGTTTACTAAAGGAAACTCCTATTGTCTATCATCCAATCCATTTAAAAACTCATATATTAATTTACTTTGACTACTGGCTACGAATTTCAGAGTAGAATGTATCATCCTCATCCACTCTGAAGAGGCCAAGTGATTTCAAAGAAAAATTATGAGATTTGGAGATAGAGAGGCTAAGTATATATCCTAAATTTGCTATTTACTAGCCAAGAACTTTAAAAAGATCCTACTATACTTCAGCTTCTGTTGCATTGTTTAGAAAAGAACAATTATAATGAGATTTCACCTGGTAGCTATGCTTTCTGATTATTCAGCACTTTTTGAACACCCATCCAAGGTCTGGGAAATTTCCAGCCTTATAGCCCAAAACCCTAACCCATTTGATATACATTTTTCTGATACTTTTGCTCTACAGTATTTTTTCACAAATATATGATTATATTATATACAGTTTTTTATTCTTTTTTGCTTAAAATCTTATATAATAGAGATGTAATATGCAAATGGTTGTTACACCATGAAGTGTAACCGCTGACGATGTAACGACCAGATCAAGGATCAGCAAGAGGGTGGGGCAGCGAGCTACAAGCGGAGGGTGGAGAGCTACAGGAGGGGGGAGGGCAGCAAGCTATGAGGGGAAGTGGGGGCAGGGGGGAAGAGTTACAGGAGGTTGGGGCAGCAGGCAGAGAGCTACTGGAGGGCAGCAGTGAGCTACTGGCGAGCTACTGGCCCACGGATTTGTGCACAGGCTATTAGTATATTATAATTATCTCACAAACATCTTTGTAAGTGTGCCATTAAATATTTTTCTCCTGCCTTTTTTATTTTATTTTAGGCAGTTGCCATGATTTAATAGTAAATTATCATTAATGGACACTAAGGTTGTTTCTTAAGTTGGGGTTATTATAAACAATATTTAACCATATGATTTAACTTATACATGAAATCCAAAGAACAAAATAAATTAATCAATAAAGAAAAAATAAAAATAAAAAATAATAATTAAAAAATAAATAAATAAATGAACAAACAGAAACAGAAACAGACTCATAGATACAGATAACAAACAGGGTTGCTAGAAGGAAGGAGTTTGAAGAGCTGGATAAAAAAAGTGAAGGGATTAAGAAGTACAAATTGGTAGTTACAAAATAGCCATAGGGATGTAAATTCAGCATATCAAATATAGTCAATAATATTGCAATAACTACATATGGTACCAGGTGGGTACTAGAATTATTGGGGGGACCACTTTGTAAATTACATTAATTGTCTAACCACCATGCTATACACCTGAAACTAATGTAAAATAATATTAAATATCAATTGTAATTGAAAAATAAAATATTAAGAAATTAAATAAATTTAGAAACAATAAATGAACAAACAAAACAGAAACAGACTCATAGATACAGATAACAAACAAGGTTGCCAGAGGGAAGAGGTTTGAGGGGCTGGGTAAAAAAAGTGAAGGGATGTAAATTCAGCATATGAAATATACAGGAGTAACATATTGTGCAAAATGTTATATCACTTAATGATAAGGCTATGTTATGAGAAATATGTCATTAGGCAATTTTGTCACTGTGTGAACATTATAGAGTGTACTTACACTCAAACCTACATGCTATAGCCTACTATACACCTAAGCTATATGGTATAGCCTACTGCTCCAAGGCTACAAACCTGTACAGAACTCTTACTGTAAAAAGCAACATGAGATTAAATCAAGCACAAGATAAAATTATGCAAACAAAAGATATGATTAACACAAGATATCTAAGACTGCTGCAAGTATATCACAGCATACTGTTTTACAGAAAACATTTTTTATCCATAGAAAGAGTAGATGTACAATCCAAATAGTAATTAGTATAGTAAATACATAACCCATTACATAGTCATTTATTATCATTATCAAGTATTATGCACTGTATAGAATTGTATTGCTATAATTTTATATGACTGACAGCATAGGTTTGGTTTGTTTACACCACCATCACCACAAACACAGGAGTAATATGTTGTGCTAAATGTTATGACAGCTACAACATCATTAGATAATAGGAATTTCTCAGCTCCATTATAATGTTAAGGGTTCACCATTGTACATGCTGTTCGTCATTGACCAAAACATCATTATGTGGTGCATGACTGTACAATCTATGAAATATTGCCTAAATATAAGGTCCTCTAAATAGAATTGCTGTGTCAAAGAGTACAAGCATTTTAAGAATTTGATTCATATATAGCTAAATTGCCTTTTAGAAAGATTATATCAGTTGACTCCCTTTCAAGAGTGTATAAGAGTGCCCATTTTCCTAACTATCACTGAATAAAAGCCATTTTTATTGCCAATTTGATAAATAAAAATGGATCTTTTTAATTTGCACTTTTGGTAATTAGGGACGTATGCTTAATAATTTAATTCTTAATTAGCTACAAAACTCAGTCACTAACCATACTGATACTGTATTACTAGTATTGAGAATTACCCTTATTCTTTAATCACAGAATTTCCTATGGATCTGGTAATATAATAAATAATATACTGCCATGGTTTGGATAGTCCTGATTATTATGCTTGAATACATATGATATGTAAGTGCAATTAAAAGGCCATTTATTCGGTACCATCTCATCATGTTCTCTTCCTAAGGATGTGATTTCCACAAATACATGAAGGAAGCAGCAGAGACTGGCTAGTCACAAGAAGAGCATAGAAAGAGATAACCAAAGTGACACAGAACCAAATAACATCAAATCAACAAATATTTTTTGAAGTTCTCCATCTTTTTCTATCCTTAATTTCTATATTAATCTGCCTTTTAGGCAGGGTTGCCAACAGGCAATCCTTCTTTCAAAAAATTTTGCTAGGCTTCTAATATGTCTGTAAAAGCTGTCTTCAAGACTCCTCTATTGCTGACTGACATATATATATATATATTGCAAATGAGGTTGGTATTCGTAACCCTCACGACCAGCTCAGGAGGAGGGGCCAGGCGCGACCCCGAGCCTGAGAGAACAACATGCCGGCACAGCCTGGAGCCTGAGACACACACACACAGACACACACATGAAGCACCTGCTCTGAGCCTCCATGGCACAGCTCGGGGCAGACCCCCAGTGGACACACACACACACACACACACACACACACACACACGGAGCCTGCTCTGAGCCTCCGTGGCCAGACTGTGGCTTAGGCTGGCTACCCATGGGGAGCGGGCCTAAGCCATCAGTAGGACATCCCCTGAGGGCTCCTGGACTGTGAGAGGGGGCAAGTTGGGCTGAAGGACCCCTCCCCGCCCCCCCGCCAGTGCACGAATTTTGTGCGCTGGCTTCTAGTTAATCACATAAAATTATGTAACCTCCTGCTCGGTAGAGAAACAAGAGGCAAAGTCTTCCTGCCTGGCATTTTCAATCTAGTCAAATTCAGTGCCATGATAGCAGCATTTACCAATCCCATTTCTGGTATAACAATCAGTAAGGAAATTTAAGTTTCTCTCAGAACCCAGATAGCATAGTGAATTCCCCATATCTTCACACATTTTTAAGCAATATTTTTACTATTATTCTAATTTTCAAAATACTATGCATTATAACCAGAATACAGAGACTTAAATCCAAATGTTGTATTAGCATATGGCAATATCACTTCATTGCATTATAAAATTGATTCTAAATTATGAAATTAAGATAAGAGTTGAGGAACCGCGCAGTGCAGTGATATCAGACAACCTGAGTTAAATTCTGTATTCACCACTCACTGCATGTGTGGCCGTGGCATATTTCTTAACACCTCTGTGCTTCATTTTCTTTGTGTGTAAAATGAAAATAAGTACTTATAGGGTTGCTGCAAGGAGTGTATATGTTAATATGGGTAAAGCCCAATAGTGCCTACCACATAAGTACAATAAATTGTGCTTGTTATTATTATTACTACCATTATGAAGTAATAAAGAGATTGTTCATGAGCATTTAGGGGAGAAATGATGATTATCAGTAGTAAAAATATATTCGTAATGAATTATCTTTCTTTTATTTTATACAACTACTAATTTGAAAATTTTATAAACCTCACCCATCTTTCTTCTTTTGAAGCTTTAGCTTTTACTTGTGGAAAACAAGTAAAGGACAGGACTTCACTTCCATAATTTAAGAGATTTTTTAAAGGGACCTAGCAAAATATGTATTAATTCAATAATTAAGTTTGAAGTCTTTAACCCTGAAACACCTTGTTTCTTGCTTACTTATGACATACCATACAAGTTATGAAAGCATTCAGACTCGCATGAAAATGCCTCCAGGGTCTCCTAGAGCAAAGACCCCTCCAAGGAATCCAGACTCTGAGTAACTATTAAGAACAGACCAGCAATATTACACTATAATAAATGGCAATTGTCAATAAGAAGAAAAAAATAAAAGGGAGGTGGTGGTATCTAAAGAGCGAGTATATTTTACTTTCTTGTTAGCTTTATATGTTAGATCTTGTCTTTTAACCTTTCCTATAGACTGGCTGTATTCAATGCCAACCTCACATACTCAAAGCACTGATGTCTAAATGGAAAGGTGTTTGTATATGCCTGTGTTGTGTGTATATGCTTGTGTTGTGTGTATATGCTTGTGTTTGTGTTTTAAACAAAACCAGTGTTGTTGTTGTTTTGTTTTTGTTTACTCCCACAGAAATATGCTCCAACAACAGGATTGTTTTACTCACCCATTTGCTTCACTCTTGCCAGTAGCAAGTCTGCAACTCCCGCCATTTGGCAAGGATATTTATTACAGAGAAACCCAGACGCTGCATCAAGTGGTCACACACCACTTTGAATATTTCTATTGAACCAAAGATACAAAACTAGATAATTATCAGACTATCTCATTAGATGGAAAGAAACCTTTTCAGTAATCCTGAGTATCTCCCTGAAGTCCCTTTTAAGGACTAAAAGTTACTGGATAGTTTAAGTTGTAATTATAAAAAACAGAAGTGCTATATTACCTGTCTTTCACCCTTGACTTTCCAAATGAACAACATAAAGACTCACCAGAAGGTTGATAACAGAGCTACCCTGGGACAATCACTATATCTATAGAATGTCCAATAACTTAAAAATTTGGGCACAACAAGTATATCTGGAATTGTCAAAGATCATGCAAGATCCATGAAACATAAGTGAATTTTAGGTTGGGGGTTCTGCTCACTTTCCTTTTAAGTTATAAAAACAGGTCACTGAATCCCTGGCTTGAGCAGAAACTGCAGTTAACTTTATGTTTTGGACCTGATTCGAGGAGACTTTAACAGCACTTGAAGTAGAGCGCCCTGTATCCACTGCCCTTTATATCAAAGGCTATTTGGTTCCACTCCTAGGGATTGGCAATTTTACCAGTCATTTCACAATTCTAATGTATATTTCGAGTCATTTACTTAACCAAGTAATATGCTCTGTCAAAGGGCTTCTTCCAAGTCAAAGCAAAAAAAGAAAAAAAAAAAGTTCTTAATGTGGAACACAGAAAAAGTACTGCACAAATGCCAAATTCCTAAAAGAAACAGGATTATTCCTCCCACTCCTCCTTCCCACTTGATGGAAATCTGTGGTTACCTCAGAATACAACACAAAAGTTTAAATTATAAATCACAGCCCTACACGGAGCATCTAAACACATCAGTTCTTTTGAGAGCGGCATGTAGGAAGTCAAATGCAGCCACAGCCCACTACAGAGTATTCCTTAAGGGTGGGGCACAGGACAAGTTAATTAAGGTCGCTGAAATTTTCATCTTTTACAGCAGATCAGAAACCAGATGGCTGACTTTCTGCAGAATTTCTGATAGGAATCCAGGAAAGCTGGTTTCAAGTTAGTTTCACATCTACTTAATAGCTGTAACCTTCTTATCCAGACGTTTACATGAAGTCCACAATGAGTGCACAAATCTGAGGTAGTTAATTTTACAAAGGCTCAGTATCTGAACATAAAAAGATTTTGAAATGACCACCGGCTGCAGTTTTTGTGGGTTTGTTTTTATGGTGTGTTTTTTTGTTTGTTGGTTGGTTTGGTTTGGTTTTGTATTGCAGAGTAATTATTATGAAAGATCTCTGCTGAATCTGCAGAGTAATTATTATGAAAGATCTCTGCTGAATCTAGTGCACACATTTATAACAATGAAAAACCCTCTAAATTCAATATACATAAAGAGCAGTTGTGGCACCTGAAACTTTCGTAGTGCAACAGGGCTGATCACTTAGATCGAGAGGTCTGCATCTGTTGTCGATCCAGCAAATCAGATGATGAATGGCTGTTGGTGGTGGTTACCTGAGAATTGTTAGCAAAGACCATTTCTTAATTGTGTTATGTGTGGCTGCTTTTCTGATTTTCAAGCCCAGCATAATGGTTGTCTAGCTGAAGTTTAAGGGCCTGTTTTATTTAAACACTCATCCCTACCTCTAGTGTTGTGTCTTACTACTTCAAAGCTCTTCTCCATTTCCTTATCCCTAAGGGAAAATAAAAGTAATCAGTAAAAATTTCCTGAGGTTGTTCTTAAAATATTCTTCCTTGAGTTGGAAAAATAAAAAAAGCCACCCCTTAGAGGAATCTTGAGGGAGAGGCAGGAGGAGAAAACTAGTATATAAAATTCCTATTAAAACATTTTTAAGGCTTCAATTTGTTTTTGAACAAATTGAAATGGGACTGAAGTTCTACGGTCCCATTTTCTGTGGTAGCAAATCTATTGTAGTGTTCAGTACTATTAACTACACACCTATTTTGGGACCAACTTGAAGACAACTGGAAAGTTAAAAAGCTAATAACCTGGTGATTCCTTCTACTCACTTTTACTGTTAGCAAATAATAAACAATACCTCTCTCTTTATGCATAAATAAGGGCAACGATTTTCTCACTCAAGTAAAGTTCTATTTATTATTCAGTGACTACTCCTCACTTCTACTTCAGGGGAGTGAATCAGATAAAGCAGGATGAGTGTGGTGAACCACTGCCCCTTATTTTGCAGGACCAGACAGAGGAGCAAGTCCAAGTGGAGATTTAAATTCAAGCCAGCTGTGGTCCCAGAGTCAAAAAGGTCTCAAAAGTTACTTTACAAGTAACCACCCCCCCAAAAAAAAATAATAAAACACAAGTATTTCACCCTACATCATTTACATATCTTCCTATTTTACATAATCTTAAAAATTCATGGCCATAAACAAAATGTGGATGTGCCATATGTGGTCATTTAACTCCAGGTAGCATTCATTTTAAGTGCCTGTTTCGGCTTTCTACATGCTTGGCAGTGGACTTCAGGGATGGGAACTATGTATAGCTGTATATTTCTAGCAGTTCTTGTGGTGTTTTCCTTGTTGGGGTTTCCGTGGCTCCAGTAGGCCGATACACACCACTAGTCATTGCTGGTTCCGGGGTTTCTGTAACAATTACAGAAGCAGGACGTGCTTGTAACCGAGCTGTTTTATTCCAGGGACCTGAAGATTTTTCTGCACCACTACCACCTCCACCTCCACCTTCTTCCCAATTATAACCTGGATCTTCTCTTTTTTCACTATCTTCTTCCTTTTCACTTATTTGCACTGCCTGAACTCTGAGGCCTCTATAATCAACCTCTTCTTGCTCAGATTCTTTCCATTAATTTTCATCCATCAGCACAGCCTTGTGGAGGCTCCCTCACACTCTCTCCCCCCCTCCTCCCCTCCCCCCCATCCCACCCTCCTCCCCGCCTGAGGTGGGGCCATCACCCCACCAGCCCTGGCGCCAGCTCCACTGCCTGCTCGCTGCCAGTTGATTTGCTGCTTCTTCTTGTCCCTCTTGGGGAAGAAGTTGTCCAGGCTCCGCTCTTCCACTCCTCCATCTGAGCAGTGGTCGCACCTCCTCCACCCCGTTTGGGGGGCCCTCAGCGGCATAGCCCTCGGGCTCTCTGTGCTCAAGCCCCTGGGCACCGGGACGCCTTAGCCACCCAAGGTCGCCCTCCCCTGCCAAAGAGTGTGTCACAACCTGATCTTTAATTAGATGAACTTCATATGAATTCTTAAAAAATCCTCAGCCATTTAATTAAATTCTGTTTTTCCCCCTTCATGTCTCTAGCCACCAAGTATCTACCAGCCTATCAGTACTATGGATGGAGCGTGAGACAGTAATGAATTTGAGAACCTCCTAAGCACACTCACAAGCAATTCATCATAAAAGAATGAAATAGCCCCCAAAAGCGTCCGCATTTGGCACCTCCTCCACACAATCTTGTTCTTTAACTCCTTCTCCTAAAATAACTGAAGTCCAATGAGAGGTTTACTATCTCTTTCCCCTTCCACTTCCTTCATTTAAGCAGACTTATTTGGCCTCAGACTCATCGATACAGCAAAAATAATTAATTATCTAAAAGCAAGATTAGATTGTGTCCAATGATATTGTCTCCATCCGTCATAAAAGAAAATTGCAAATCCAATTTACTGGCTATCATTTTTGAGTTTGTGCTGATCAAGAACAGGCTTTGAAATTCAGTGAATGTTCTTGTAAGCAGAGCTGGCAACATAATTGGTGAGGCCTAGCGTAAAATGAAAGCACAAAATCCCTTGTTCAAAATGCTAGGGAAAAAAGTGCTACTGAAAATACTGAAACATAAAGCTTCTCTTTTCTTCCATGATGTTTTATGGTGTTTATTTATTTGCTACTTAATGTCCTTCTAAGTTTAGAAAAATTAAAATTTTTAATTATTAGTATGAGTTTACTATTCATATTTATATTGTAGTAAGTGTTTAAATACAAGGGCATTTAAAAGGTATGTGGAATCACCAAAATTACACAATTCATACTTCACAGCTCCTACATGCATATGTATTTCATTCTGAGCAGAAGAGTGGAAATACTGCACAAAACTAACTCAACTGTTCTTAACTTCATTTCTTTGTACCAGCACATTTCACCAACACTGTCTACCTTTGGGTTACTAATAAATTTGGGAGGATTAGGAAAAAAAGGAATTATCCTTCCCTTTTTATATTATCACTAGAGGCCTGGTGCACAAAATTCATGCATAGTGGGGGTGTCCCTCAGCCCAGCCTACACCCTCTCCAATCTGGGATCCCTCTCACAATCCAGGACCACTGGCTCCTAACCGCTCGCCTGCCTGCCTGCCTGATTGCCCCTAACCACTTCTGCCTGTTAGCCTGATTGCCACCTAACCGCTCCCCTGCCAGCCTGAATGACACCAAACTGCTCCCCTGCCAACCTGATTACCTGCAACTGCCCTCCCCTGCCAGCCCGATCGCCCACAACTGCCTTCCCCTGCCGGACCAATCGCCCCCAACTGCTCTCCCCTGCCTGCCTGATTGCCCCCAACTGCCCTCCCCTGCCAGTCCGATCGCCCCCAACTGCCCTCCCCTGCCGCAACCCACCTCCTCCAATGAGACCCGCCTCCTCTGCGCCACGCGGAGCTGTGAGACCCCCAGCCTCACCACGCGGAGCAGCTGCCGGGCCCCGCCTCCACTGTGCGCATGGCCATCTTGTGGTGGCCATCTTTGTCATGGCCATCTTGTGGTGGCCATCTTTGTGGTGGCCATCATTGTGGTGGCCATCTTTGTGGCGGCCATCATTGTGGTGGCCATCTTTGTGGCATAGGCTTTTATTACTATAGATTTCTAGCATAAGTAATTGGCGAACAGAAGGCCAAGAGAGATTTCCACAATCATTTGTGTTTCTTAGAATGCCTTGCTTCCACATTCAAAGCAAATTTTGACTCAATAAAGTGTAGCCTTTCAGGCTGTCAGCACCTGAACTTAGTCATAGACATAACACCTCGTTTTTTAATCTCACCAAACTCCCATGCATTATGCATTCACTAGAATTCTGTGCTCATTGCACTGAGAGCATTTTATGTGAATGGAGTGGCAAGAAAAGATAGACACATATTAAATGTTTCTCCTCTCCTAATGCACGTGCTCCATTGCCCCACTTACATAACACAAAATCAAAGATAAAATTATTAATAATTTCAAGACAGTGACAGTAGGGCATTAAACCAAGCAGCCCTTTTGAGCATAGATCATAAAACTAGCCCTGCTTATGAGATGGACTAGAACAGAAAAGCTTCATTCTTCTTTAATCAGAGGGAGGAACAGGAACTATGTTTACTGAACATTTACTATATCAGTGATGGTGAACCTATGACACGCGTGTTAGAGGTGACATGCGAACTCATTTTTTGGTTGATTTTTCTTTGTTAAATGACATTTAAATATATAAAATAAATGTCAAAAATATAAATCTTTGTTTTACTATGGTTGCAAATATCAAAAAATTTCTATATATGACACGGCACCAGAGTTAAGTTAGGGTTTTTCAAAATGTTGACACGCCAAGCTCAAAAGGATCGCCATCACTGTACTATAGGCTAAGAACCAGGTTAAATCCTTCACATACTAGTACACTACCTCATTTAATCATCAAATAACACTTTGGGGTATTTTTATCCTGATTTATAAATGGTGAAATTTGGGATTTTAGAGGGTGATTTGCCCAATATCTCTCATCTAAAAGGTGGTGGATTAGAGATTTCAATCCAGGTTTGGATGATCCCAAAGCTCATTACATCCCACTGCCTCAAGAGCATTTAGTTCATACTTTAAATTACAAAATATTTTAAAATTATTCCTTGCATATCCTATATAATAAAAGCCTAATATGCAAATTGTCCCCTCAGGCGGTTGTTCAACTGGGAGTTCGACTGGGAGACCGGGAGTTTGACAGCTCCCTATGACATGCACTGACCACCAGGGAGCAGCACAGAACATAGCGGGTGTCAGCAATGCAGCACTGGCAGCAGGCGGCAGTGGAGGTGCTGCCAGCCCCGATGGGCCCCAATGAGAGTGAGACCATGACAGGATGGTGAAGCAGGTGAGCGGGTGGCTCCAGGCCAAGGCGGGTACGATCGGGGGCCTGATTGCCCCGCCAATTGCCCCGCAGACCACGACCAGTGGCGGCAGGGAGACTGGGGGTGGCTGCAGGGGAGGGGAGCTGGGGGGGGGAAGTGGAGGGGCAGGGCCACCGCCCGCTTCCCAGGCGCTGAGGCAGAAAGGGCAATATTAAAATATTTCTTCTAATTATTTCCCTTTCAATGTGCACGAATCCATGCACTGGGCCACTAGTATAAATATATAGGCTAATAAACCAAGTATAAATAAATAAAATAGCATGATTCACAAGCTATTAAAAATCTTATCTAGGCTTCCAGTTTAATATGACAGATTAAGTACACATTTACCTCCTCTACCTCCCAAGGCTTCATTAAAATGATAATAATGTGTTTTTTTAAGATATAAACTTCCAACTACAAAGAGTAGAAAATGGAAGCTATTAGTGAATAAGCAATTCCAAAAATCAAAAGAAACAATTCACAAAGAAAAAAATGCAGTATATCCCTAATTGGTTTGGCTCAGTGGATAGAGCGTCAGCCTGCGGACTGAGGGGTCCCGGGTTCGATTCCGATCAAGGGCATGTACCTTGGTTGTGGGCACATCCCCAGTGGAGAGTGTGCAGGAGGCAGCTGATCGATATTTCTCTCTCATCGATGTTTCTAACTCTCTATCCCTCTCCCTTTCTCTCTATAAAAAAATCAATAAAATATATTTTTTAAAAATGCAGTATAAATCCATTTATAAAGTTAAAAAACAGGTAAAAGTAATCAGCGTTTAGGAATAATACATAGATAATATTTTTTAAGCAAAGGAATGATTAACACAACTTTCAGTATAGGAGCTACTTGTGATAAGGAGAACACAGGGGTTTCTATGGTGCTTTTTCCTTTCTTACCTAGGGTTAATAGGTACAGGGGTATTAATTTTTTTATACATTTATATATACAATGATTAATTTCTTCAAAAGATACTGCAGTCAGACAGTATGTACAAGGCAATATCAGATAAGAAAAACTCTTAGAAATTAAAATTTGATTGCCAAATAAAAGTTCAATAGAAAAATTAGAGAATAAATGTAAAGAAATCTCCCAGATTGCAACACATGGAGACTAAAACATGTGAGAAAAGACAAGAGATTCAAAGGATTATTCTAAGACATTTTACATCCAAAGAATCCAGAAAAAGAGAAAAAATAAAGAAGGAAAAATTATCACAGAAGTGATATTATCTTACCCATAAAGATAGATCCAGTCTTTAAACCCAAAGAACTCATTCTGTGTCCAGGACTTCAAAATGTTTTGGCAAAATGTCATATCTTTTGAGCATAAAGAAATGGTCCAAAAGCTACCAAGGAGAAAGGACAGCTTATCTGCAAGGGAATGAAAATCACAGATATTAGCCTTCTCAAGAAAACATAGGGTGTGGAAAGGCAATGGAGCAAAGTCTTCAAACTTCCAAGGAAAGATTATTTTTTTCTCAGATTTCTATAGCCAACCTAATAATCACTCATGAGGAATAATGGAAGTATTTTCAAATATGCAAGGACCCAGAAGTTTACCTTAAATGCACCCTTGCTTAGGAATGCACCTGTACTTTAAGAAAATACGGAAGCATTCTATCAAAAGATAAAAGAAGGTCACCTATGCCCTGGCCGGTTTGGCTCAGTGGATAGAGTGTCAGCCTGCGGACTGAAGGGTCCCAGGTTCGATTCCAGTCAAGGGCATGTACCTTGGTTGCGGGCACATCCCCAGTAGGGGGTGTGCAGGAGGCAGCTGATCAATGTTTCTCTCTCATCGATGTTTCTGACTCTCTATCTCTCTCCCTTCCTCTCTGTAAAATATCAATAAAATATATTTTTTTAAAAAAAGAAGGTCACCTAGGCCCCCAAAATCAGTGATTCCCAACTCAAGACAGCAGTGAAGGGAAATTCCAGAATGACAGCCATATGACTGTCTTAGAGAGAGTCCTAGCAAAGATTGGAGCCAGGAGAGAGAGGGTTAGGTTAGAAAGACTCAGAGAAAAGATGAGAATTAATAGAATAGATAATATGGTTGTGAGTTTGAAAAAGTTTGAGGATAAAACAAAGGCATTGGTGAAGTGTAGAAAGGAGAATCTATTTGAACTTGATACCGAGAATATTTTCCATTGAGTGGCACAGTAGTAATAACTTGCATCCTACAGACAAGAAAAGTCACTGGCATGTTGTACTTTGCTCTGCAGTAACCAACAGGCATGTGTGCTTATATGAGCTCTGGCCCTCTAGGAAGCATTGATCAAGGCAGAGTAATAAGTGCAAGAGATTTATTGGGTAAGGATGCCTGTGTAAGATAAAGGGGAGAGGGAGTAGGAATAGGCCACAAAAGCTTTCAATGCTCAATGTACATCTGACATCTGCAAAAGGAAAGGAAGAAAGAAGGAGGCTTGGGTAGGAAGAACCACTCTAAAAAAACTCTCAGCCAGCCCAACAGGGAGCTATAAAGCCAAAAATTGCCCTTTGCATAAGCCTTATATTGAGCAGCAATGGCTAGCACCTAGAACCCCCACCATGCTCAATCATTGGCTCGATTTGCCCAGAGACAGTCAGAGAGAGCATGTTCTCTACTTGAATACTTACTTTGATGGACCTCAAAGGTGCTACAGCTGACTGCACTTCTTGCTGCAGAAGCTCTCTTAAAAAGAGACTTGATTCTATTTTGTTAGCTTATTTTGTTCATTAGATTCTACACATTTGTGAAATCATACCGTATTTGTCTTTCCCTTACTGGCTTATTTCACTTAGCATAATACTCTCCAGATCCATCAATAGTATTGCAAAAGGTAAAATTTCCTTCTTTTTCACAACCGAGTACTATTTCATTGTACAAATATACCACAGCTTTCTTATCCACTCATCTACTGATGGGCACTTGGGCTGCTTCCAGATCTTGGCTATGAAACCTATATAATTTTGTTAACCAATGTTATCCCAATAAATTAAATAAAAATGAGAGAGAGAGAGAGAGAGAGAGAGAGACCGAGACCCCTGAGTGGCATAGCACACTTTTGCCAATATATGTAACACACTCACCCAGACCTCAAAGGACATCACCTCAAGCCTTTAACCAATTACTATATTACATCAAAATCCATTTATTTTAGTGATATGCACTCCTTTAAATCAGGTCCAGATGTGGTTTAGTCATTTATGCCTCCTCCACCTACCAAAAAAAGGACAGTCATCTTAACCAATATACCCAATGGTAGAAGAGTGCAAGGTAACTACAATAAAAGCTACCCAGTTAACTAATATCTGCTGTTATATGGAATACACTTCATGTGGGAAAACTGCATGCAGGTTGCTCATATAGCTTATTTTTTCTAAATGACATTTGAATAAAGATGGTCATGGTACTGGGGGCCTCTTGGCATCATCAAGGATAACTGCCACTGGTCTCCCTTGTGTCCTTGATTTCTTGTTCCTCGCATGGGGGCAGTTATATTCTGCATCAAGCTTTAGGAGAGGAAACAAAGGCAGGCTCAGGGGCAAAAAGGATTCAGGATAATAAATAAACTAGATTGAAAGCCTTACATATAGGTAATTATGGATCTTTATAATTATTTAATATAGGGCACATTTTTATGAGATAAAACTTACATAATGTGTATTCTTAAATTAAAAATTAATCTTAAATTTGAAAAAAACATATGGGCCCACATTGTGAAAATTCCCAGAGCTCATAAGTGTCTCCATTAACCAATCTAGAAGACTTCAGTTCTGCTATCCACCTGTCTATTTTCCTCACAGGCCTCTGCTTTTGCCCTCTGGGGGTTTCTTTCTTGTCCATTATCCTCCGTGGACACAACTGAAGTGAAGCTGCACAGCTTTCACAACCTACTTTCCACCAATGTAGGTTTGCAGATTTGCAAGTTGCTTTTGTGGTTAAAAAAATAATAATAATAAATCAAAGGCTTTTGTAGGCTTGGCATGTGGATTATTTGGCAATAACATTCCCTCAAAAACTTACTAGGCTTAAGTCTTTTACTTTTCAAGGGATAAGCACAAAGATTTCTTCACCAGATCATTCCAAGACTTAAGGACGGACATTTTAGTCACCACCTCTCTACTCTGCCTACAACACTCTCCGGCAGTTACTGGAAGCCAGCCGAGACTTGGATAGAAGAGCAACACTCTTAATTGCCTCTTTGCAGCTAGACTGGTTCCCACAGTCTGACAGGGGTGCTTGAAAAGATCTGGGGCCTTATTCTTATCTTTGCTAAAACTGACAGTTCTATAATTGCTTGAATTTGGATTATAAAATTAATTGACTTTTTCAGCTCTTTAAGGGCCCAAATTACCAAGACCACAGTCTTCTGAGATTGCCTCAGACACTGAATCCCTCATCAGAGTTATATTTCCTTCCGTTTCCACTTGCAAACTAGCTGAATCTAGCCTGAGCCTCTTCTGATGTAGGACCTTTTAAACCAGGTATGAGGCAACCAACAGACATTGAATTTTCCCATCATTTTCCCTGGAGTTATTGGCTCATTTGGTCCATAATCTGCCTGTCCAGGTATATTTGCCACTGTTTTGCCACACCATTACAAGAAAAAGTAACTCCCTTTACATTCTGTAATGTCTGTATACTTGAAATTATCAAACAAATGCATCTAAGTTTCTGTTATGTGCTGTACTCTACTTTCACATACCAAATTTTATATTCGTTATGATATAGGTTCAGCTGCATAAAACAGAAATCTGAGTTAACATACTTTTTAAAATATAGAAGGTAATTTCTCTCACCCATACAGCAGCAGGATAAAAGAAGGGGGAATAAGCAGCACAGCCCCTTCTTTTAAGGACAAGTCTTTGAAAGTATCTATCATATATCATTTTCCCTCACAACACCAGGCTAGAACATACTACATGACCTCAGTTTAGTGAACGGAAAGCTAGGGAATAAATGGCCGTGTACGCCACTAAGAAATCCTAGGGACCTCCTGCTGGAGAGAGAGAGAGAAGGGAACTCAAAGACAACCAGTCTCCTCTGCCACTCTTCCCCAAGTCTTGCCCCTACTCAACGGCTAATATACAGACTATTTCTCCTAAGACAGAATTTACTTCACCAAGACTGATGATAAATTCTTACTGACCGTGCTGTAATCTATGCTCTGATTTTCAAGGCTCCTTAATTATACTTCTTTCAAAGCCAAGCTCAAATATGATATTTAAAAAAACAAAAAACAAAAAAACACCTCAGGCTGTTCCAGACTGACCTCTCCATTCTTTGCACTCTCAGCAATGCAGTTTAGCATTTGACTATTCTCTAATTTTTAGTGTGTACATGTTTTGTCTATAAAAAATGATGCTGTGCTCATTACAAGAAAGCTCCATGATTTAACACCCCCTATTTTTGCCCCACAACATATATTAAACTGTTAATTACATAGAGAGCACCAAACAAATCATGATTGATGGATCAAAATCCTGTAATTAAACACACAAGAATTATAAGAAAAATAACTTAAAAGCACAACAAATAATCTTTATTTTCTCTGATGCCATGGTCTGGTAAATGAATTGTTTGGATTTCTCTTATGAGTAATTTTCCAAGAGTTTACAAAAACATTTTTTCTCTTTAAAAAATATTTCTTCTTATTAAAGTATTATAAAATACTAACATATTATAAAAATAGCAAAATACTACAAACTCTAAATAGGGAAATAAAATTATCTATAATCCCTATAAGAATAGATTACACCTATTAATATTTTAGTATATAATCTTCAATGAAATATATGATTTCAAACACATTTCAATGAGAATTACATACACAGGGATTGAATTTTCAGAAAACTATTATCTTAAACTAGAGGCCTGGTGCACAAAAATTTGTGCTCGGTGGGGAGAGGGGGTCTCTCAGCCCGGCCTGTGCCCTCTCGCAGTCTGGGACCCCTCGGGAGATAATGACCTGCTGGCTTAGGCCTGCTCCCGGGAGGCAGAGGGCAGGCCCAATCCCTAGGTGCAGCCCCTGGTCGGGCTCAGAGCAGGGCCGATTGGGGAGATGGGGCGCCACCCCCTGTCATGCACAGAGCAGGGCGGATCGGGAGGTTGTGATGCCACGCCTAGTCACGCTCAGGGTAGGGCCGATTGGGGGGTTGGGGCACCACCCCCTGTCACACTCAAGGCAGGGTCGATAGGGAGGTTGCAGCGCCACCCCCTGTCATGCACAGAGCAGGGCCGGTCAGGGGGTTGAGGAGCTCCCCATTGTCACGAACAGAGCAGGGCGGATAGGGAGGGTGTGGCCCCGCCCCCTGTCACACACAGAGCCGCAGGGCGATCAGGGGGTTTGGTCGCTGCCCCCTGTCACGCTGATCCCGGTGCCGGGAGGCCTCGCTGCTCTGCTGATCCGGTGCTGGGAGGCATATTACCCTTTTACTATATAGGATAGAAGCCTGGTGCACGGGTGGGGGCTGGCTGGTTTGCCCTGAAGGGTGTCCTGGATCAGGGTGGGGGTCCCCACTGGGGTGCCTGGCCAGCCTGGGTGAGGGGATGATGGCTGTTTGCATCTGGTCACACCCCCTTTAGGGTGGGGGTCCCCATTGGGGTGCCTGGCCAGCCTGGGTGAGGGGCTGAGGGCCGTTTTCAGGCTGGCAGGTGACTGAAGCTCCCAACCTGTCCTTTTTTCCTTTTTTTTAAATTCTGGGCCAGCTTTAGCTCTGAGGCTCTGCTCCAGCTATGAGACCTCCGCTGCTGAAAGCAGGTTTCTGGCCTTTGTTTACCTTCTGTATTTGAAACAATGTTGCGGTCCTGCTGGCTGAAGCCTGGGGTTTTGTTTAGCTTCTATATTTGTTACAATGTTGCTTAGAGTGCAGCTGAGAGGCTGGCAAGGCAGGCGGGGAAGCTTGGCTTCCTCCGTCACTGAAGCAAGCAAGCCTCCCTGTTCGCATCAGCTGCCTGGCTGCCGGCCGCCATCTTGGTTGGCAGTCAATTTGCATATCTCACTGATTAGCCAATGGGAAGGGTAGCGGCCGTATGGCTAATTACCATGTTTCTCTTTTATTAGATAGGATAGACTTAATGATCTTCCTTATTTGTATCTCACAGGACTTCATCAAGTCTGCTGACATTCTTCTCTCTACACTACTTTCAGCACGGCATGTATTTAAGTTTATTTTATGCTTTCAGGATTTACTATAGACATATGCTTGGCTTTCAGCGGTATGGTGACATATCACACAATCTACAGTCATAAAACAAAGCATATGGTATTTTTATGTGTTTCTTTTTTTATTCTATGGGTTATAAATATTGTTTTTAAGAAAAAAAAGATACCTACACTATAAACTTATTTTTATATATGCTTCAATATATTTTATGGTCTTCACAATTCTTGGCAAGAGACAACAAGATATATTCTCTCAACTTTCAAATAAAATTTCCCAAAGATACATTCTCCCTTTAGGATGTTAATCATTAAATTATATTGACCTCTTCTTATCTATCTATATCACAGAGTGATGATAAAAATAAATGGAAAAATAAATTGAAAAAAATTCAAACTTTTGGAAAGAATAGTGTTCTATCAAGGTGAAGAACTATTTTATTTACAAATTCAACATTTATTTTGAAACAGAAATCATCCTACCATTATATTGTGTATATATGCATATATTTCTCAAATCATTATTTTCCATATCAATAAAAATCAAGTCATTGATTGATTTTCTTTTCTGTGTATGGGGCTCCAAAATCCAAAGTATTTCACTACAATGATCTCCTCTCTATATTGAAAAATAATGCATCCCAGTGAGAATGAATGACCATCTTCTTGTTTAAAAGAGGGGAAATTACAGACTAGGCAACAGAATTGCAAAAATAAACACTAGGTCTGACCTAAAATCAGGAGGTACTATCCTAATAAATAGCTCCATTCCTTTATTTTTGACTTATCAAACTGTTATTGCTAACTTAATATTTTTCATATAGGCATTTGGCAGTTTAGAAAACCAGAGAAAGAACTGACTTTTAAACAAAAGTGAATAATTATTAAATTCAGATAATATGTATATGGATGGTTATTTTATTACTCACTAATTTTCAAGTTCTTTAAATTGTCATAATAAAAAAGCTGCTCTATCCCAAGGTTTCAATCACTTCCATTTCACCAGCTAGTAGCCCTTTGTTAGCCAGAATTAGGACCAGCAAAGCAATTCTATCACTCATATCTTTTAAAAATGACTTGACAGAATAGTGTCTGATTTTAACTGCATAAGCCAACTAATAGATGTCCAGATAAGAAAAAGTCCTGCCTTGATTATCTCTTAGTTCTGTGCAATTTCTGTGATCTATTTTAAGCACATACATTCATTTGCCCAAGAGGTCTTTAATACTCTCCAACAATATCATTAATGTCCATTCCCCAAAAGGATTTCCTGGGTGCATCTGCTTTCAGGTTTTTAGATTTCTATAGAAGAATATATCATTTTTATGGATATTATATATCTTCTTGCCTCATTATATGGCATTTTTGATAGTCATACTGATGAAAAAGAAGGGCAAAATAGAGATTTTTATCATTTGAGTTAAATTGGCCACTCAAGCCATGGCTGTCGTTGCTCAGTGGTTAGAATGTTGGCCTATGCATTGAAGAGTCATGGGTTCGATTCCCAGTCAAGGGCACATACCTGAGTTGCAGGTTCCATCCCTAGCCTGGCCTGGGCATGTGCAGGAGGCAACCAACTGATATGTCTCTCTTACATCAATGTCTCTCTCTCTCTCTCTCTCTCTCTCCCCCCCTTCCTCCTCCTCCTCCCTCCCTCCCTTCCAGTCTCTCTAAAAAAGAGAAAATCAATGCCAAAAATATCTTTGGGTGAGGATTAACAAATAATCTATGATAATAAAAGCATAATATGCTAATTAGACCAGACGACCTTCCAGACGAAGCCAGGGCTACGAGAGAAGCCCGGGTCCTGGGTGCCAGAGGGAAGCTGGTGCCAGCAGCCAGGGAAAGGAAGGCCTACTCTTACACGAATTCTGTGCATCGTGCTTCTAGTAATAATAATAAAAAATAAATTGGCCACTCACTCAAAGAGTACCCTACACCTCAGATTAATCTTGAAACTAATTTTAAATGATAGCTAATATTTACAGAGCACTATTTTCCTAACCGTAGGCTAAGTACTTAGTTGCAACTTCTTATTTCTCATAATAATAATGACACTATGTTTATTATAGCTGTAGAGAAAATCTGTTTTTCAGAGAACTGATGCCATGCAATGCAAAGAATATCACCTACAAGACTGTTAATAAGGCACACACAGCACAATCAGTCTCTCCATATGATCTTCCCTTGACCAGAATGCAACTGAAAACAACATAGAGAAAGAAATTTGAAGTCACCTTTCTACTCTGCCTATCTCAGGCTGCTAGAAATATACATGTCAATGCTCTGAGCCACTCATGAAACTTAGCTATAGTTTTAAGGCTGGCCTGTAGACTTTTACAAAATAAACATCCCATAATTTTTCTAAGGCCTTAACATCGAAAAGTCCTGTATGCTGAAAGAGGAAAAACCCTCTTCTCCTTTGCATCAGCTATGCCTACTTCCTAAGCCTCTGGGCCCTGCTGTCATCTTCTGAGGCCCCAGTTGGCCCAAAACACTGCTAAAGCCACGGACTGTATCGATCAAGATTAAGCTGCAATAGCTGTACTAGTACACTCTTAGGCTGAGATTCTATTGCTGTTGCTGTGGTCAGAGTTTAATGAGACACACCCCAACCCCTTTCACCTGCTGCCATCACCTTGCTGTGGTCTACATTACAGGCCCTTATACTTGCTGAATCCTTTATATTCACCAAAGATGAAACTCCCATCTTTACTGAACATCTTGCTTTTGATTTAGATAAGGACTGAGAAGTGTTTAAGGCAAGGTTGGCCCATATTAAAATGACTATATATATAGTATATTTAGGTGCTCCTACATTGGGTACATATATGTTTACCAGGGTTATATCCAATTGTTGGATTGATCCCTTTAGTATTACGTAGTAAGCTTTGTTGTCTCTTGTGATGGCTTTCATTTTGAAGTCTAATTTGCCTACAAACGTCAGGTGGTCATAATAATCTGGCATATATATATATATATATATATATATATATATATATATATATATCCCACATTCAAAGGCTGTTAAATTGCATTGTTTACCCATATCTTCGGAAAAAAATCACTTCTACTATCGTGGTAAACAACCTGCTTCCCTATTTATAATGGTCTAGCCCTCTAGCAACTTCAGTGCGAAATTATAGCTAATTTGCCTACAAAGGTCAGGTGGTCATAATAATCTGGCCACTCAGTGTATATTTAGGTGCTCCTATGTTGGCTGCAATATGTTTACTAGGGTTATATCCTCTTGTTGGATTGATCCCTTTAGTATTATGTAGTAATCTTTGTTGTCTCTTGTGATGGCCTTCATTTTGAAGTCTATTTTGTCAGATATAAGTATTGCGACTCCAGCTTTTTTTTCTTTTCCATTTGCATGGAAATTTTTTTTCCATCCCTTCACTCTCATCTTGGGTGTGTCTTTTGTTTTGAGGTGGGTCTCTTGGAGACAGCATATAATTGGGTCATGTTTTTGTATCCATTCAGCTACCCTATACCTTTTGATTAGAGCATTTAATCGATTTACATTTAGGGTTATTGTTGATAGGCACTTATTTATTGCCATTTTAATTCTGTACGGCTGGGTTTCTCTGTTTCTTCTCATTACAGCAATCCCTTTAGCAGTTCTTGTAATTCTGGCTTGGTGGTGATGTACTCCTTTAGCCTTTTTTTGTCTAGGAAGCTCTTTATTTGACCGTCTATTTTGAATGATTGCCTTACTGGATATAGTAATCTTGGTCTCAGATCCTTGCTTTCCATTACTTTGAGTACTTTATTCCATTCCCTTCTGGTCTGTAGAGTTTTTGATGAGAAATCAGATGTCAGCCTTATAGGAACTCCTTTGTAGGTAACAGTTTTCTTTTCTCTTGCTGCCTTTAAGATTCTTTGTCTTTAATTTTTGGCATTTTAATTATGATGTGTCTGGGCGTGGGCCTGTTTGGGTTCTTCTTTTTGGGGTTCTCTGTGCCTCTTGAACTTGTGTGACATTTTCCTTTACCTGGTTAGGGAAGTTTCCTGCCATTATTTCTTCAAACACCTTCTCTATGCCTTTCTCTCTTTCTGCCTCTTCTGGCACACCTGCTATTCTAATATTGTTATGTTTCACATTGTCCCACAGCTCCCTTAAGCTGTTCTCCTGTTTTTTAATTGTTTTTTCTTTTTGGTTCTCTGACTGAGTGATATTTTCAACTCTGTCTTCTAATTCACTGATTTGATCATCAGTTTCCCCTAATCTGCTGTATATTCCTTTCAATGTGTTCTTTATTTGTGCTATGTCATTCTTTATCTCAGACTGTTCTTTTTTTATAGTTACTATATCTTTGTTTATGCTGTTGAGCATCTTTACCATCATTACTCTGAACTCTGAGATAAATTTCTTATCTCTGCTTCATTTATCTCTTCTTCTGGAGAATTCTCTAGTTCTTTTATTTGGGGGTTGTTTTTCTGTCTCCTCATTTTGGCTTTCTGTTTGGGTTTGTGACTATGTATTAGGTAGATCCTCTACACCAAGCATGTCAAATTCGCAGCCAGCTGCGAGTTTGAGATGTTTGCTCTACACCTCTCAATCTGTAGTGAGGACAGTGTTAAAGGCTGTTTCTGACTAATTATATCAGGCATAGACTCAAAGCCTCCAGAGACTGCCTCTGCCTACAGACTGATAGGATTCCAACTTGAACTGCCATCCCCCCCAGGAAATTGTCCTCAGGTATGGTGAGAGTTTTTTCCAACAGGGTGGGGCAGTTGCTTCTGTCTGGAGCCAATTGTTATTTTTAACCTCTTAAGTGGCCTCAGAGCAAGGTGTTTTCCAATAGGGTATGTCAACTGTCTTCCCTCCAGGCAAGGCAAATGTCTATGTGGAAAAGATGTCCTCCGCCGCTTGAGGGAATGATTCAGCCCAGGAAACTTAGGGTGTCTGCTTTCTGAGCTCTATCCCCCAAGTCCCCAGTCCTAACTTCTGCTTTCACAGCTCCAGTCCACTTCGCCCTCCCTCTGCTGGAGCACATGGTGGGTTTAAACAGAATAATGTGCAAGTCTGAAAATGATCTTTGATTTCCCTAAAACAGAAGACACTTACCATTAATACTCCAGCACCAGGCTAAATGTACATCTGGGACTGCCATATAAAATCTTACCTCTCTGGCCTTAGTTTCACATTATTTTCCTGTGGCAGAGAAAATGGATATCTAAAATGCAATTTTTCCCTAGAGATAACATTTTATGTACTATTTATTAAACCTACATTGTGTGTCAGGAATCTAAAAGAACAAAAATGGCCTCTTTATAAAACAGTCTTTTCAATTACTTCTCAGCATAATACCTTTGTAACTCTTCCAGAGGCTGTAAAGTCCAAGGACTAGAGTTTCCTAGAAGTGTCATTACTGCTGCTAGGCAACAATGAACCTGCTCACAGGGTTTTTCCATAGTCTCTCCTTGTTGTACTATATTTTATTTCCTTCCCTTATGGAACATTTCCCTCACAGTCCTTTCCTATCCTGTCAATTTAAGGGAGAAAACCCCAGCCCTTAGAGTTTGGTTCCCTTTACTTACAAATGGATGAGGCTGACTGCCCACCTCTTTAATAAAATGACACACAAATACCCATACTTATCAAAATATTTCTAATAGTAACCTGCTAAGGAGTCTAAAATGTCAGCATCTAGAGTCATTCCTTGAATTAAGAATTTCACCAGAATGTTTCTGTTAAAGTTCAATTGATACCTGGAAAAAGCAATATAATCTATATAACCTGAAACAGGAAATATGTAAATACTAATATCTCCTCCACTCTTTCCTGAATTTCTTTAAGATATGCAGACAAGGTCAATGCTGGTTAGGGGGCTTATCTTCTTGTCACGCGTTGGGGGATCACATACTCAGTTTATACACCAAACAGGAAGTGACCATTTTCACAAGGAGAGATTTAAACAATCTTCCCACTGACCCGGGCCTAATTATAGCAGACAATGTAGATCATGGTAGAACACAGAAAATGCAGCCATTAGTGAGAGGAGGAAGAATCAAGACAAAAAGCAACCCATAAATCTATTTCCACATTAACAGAGAACTTAGCTGCCTAAAATTCTCCCACCACATTAATAAAAGTTAAAAAAAAATCTGCCCTAGCTGATTTGGCTTAGTGGATAGAGCATCGGCCTGTGGACTGAAGGATCCCGGGTTTGATTCCAGTCAAGGGCACATGCCCAGGTTGCAGGCTTGATCCCCAGTAGGGGGAAGCCAATCAATGATTCTTTCATCATTGATGTTTCTATCTCTCTCCCTCTTCCTTTATCTCTGAGATCAATAAAAATATACATTTTTAAAAGTTGAAAAATCTTCATCATTCAAAGTTAATGACACACTCAGAGAAGAGCAAGAGAGAGGGGGATACCTGAGAAATCACATGCTTACACAAAGCAGTTTCATGATGAGGCAAGGTGGAAGATATAGACTGTGTTGTGAACATATCTGAAGGTCTTTGGTGTTATAATTAAGTAAGAGCTAGCAAAAGATTTACATGAAAATATTAATAGAAAAACAGAGGAAAGGAGCATGGAAAACAAATAACTGATGAAGAAAATTCATACTAATGTTTCCATGTAACAAATGAAAATTGTAACCAAATATAAACCATAGATATAAAACACTCAGTAAAACAAATGTCTCTATAAAATAGGACTTCATAAACAGAATTATGCAAAATCAAGGAAGACATAGTAACACAACACAATTAGTTAAAGATAAGCTTGCAAATGCACTAAAGAAGTGAGAAAGAAAAATAAAGCCATTCCAAAAATTATGACCACAGAAGTCATGAAAAAAAAATGCAGACACATGGAAGAATATTTTTTTTAAGAAACTGAAGTGAAAATGATCAAAAGATCATTTAAAGATCAAAGTGAAAATAACAGCTAAAGAAGGTAAAGAAAATGGAGGAAATGCAGCTTTACATATGGGCATACCTTGTTTTATTGCACTTCGTTTTATTGTGCTTCCCAGATATTGCGGGTTTTTTATTATGGCAACTTCATATTGAGCAAGTCTATCGCTGCCATTTTTTTAAGTAGCATTTGCTCACTTCATGTCAATGTGTTACATTTTGGTAATACTTAAAATATTCCCAAAATTTCATTGCTATTATATTTGTTATACTGATCTTTGATATTACTATTGTAATTATTTAGGGAAACCACAAACCATGCTCATTAGACAGCAAACATAATCCATAAATGTTGTATGTGTTCTGAATGCTCCACCAATTAGTTATTCCCCATCTCTCTCCCTTTCCTTGGGCCTCCCAATTCCCTGAGATACAATATTAAAATTAGGTCAGTTAATAACTTACAGTCTCGCCCTGACCAGTTTGGCTCACTGGATAGAGCGTCGGACTGCGGACTGAAGGGTCCCAGGTTCTATTCCGGTCAAGGGCACGTACCTTGGTTGCGGGCCAATCCCCAGTAGGGGCTGTGCAGGAGGCAGCTGATCGATGTTTCTCTCTCATCGATGTTTCTAGCTCTCTATCCCTCTCCCTTCCTCTCTGTAAAAAATCAATAAAATATATTTTTAAAAAATAACTTACTGTCTCTAAGTATTCAGATTAAAGAAGAGTTGTACATCTCTCATTTTAAATCAAAAGTTAGAAATGATTAAGTGTAATGAGGAAGGTTGAGATAGGCCTCTTATAGCAGTTAGCTGAGTTGTGAATGCAAAGGAAAAGTTCATGAAGGAAATTAAAAGTGTTACTCCAGTGAACATATAAACTATAAGAAAGCAAACAAGCCTTATTACTGATATGGAGAAAGTTCTAGTGGTCCAGGTGGAAGATCAAACCTGCCACACAACATTTCCTTAAGCCTAAACCTAATCCAGAGCAAGGCATTAACTATTTTCAATTTTATGAAGGCTGAGAGAGGTGAGGAAGCTGCACAAGAAAGTAGCAGAGATTGGTTCATGAAATTTAAGAAAGAAGCCATCTCCATAACATAAAAGTGAAAGGTAAAACAGCAAGTGCTAATGCAGAAGCTGCAGCAAGTTATCTAGAAGATCTAGCCAAGATAACTAATGAAGGTGGCTACACTCATCAACAGATTTTCTATGTAGATGAAATAGCCTTATATTAGAAAAATATGGCTTCTAAACTTTCATGGCTAGAGAGAAGTCAATACCTGACTTCAAAGCTTCCAGGGACAAGTTAACTCTCCTATTAGGGCGAATGCAGCTGGTGACTTTAGTTGAAGCCATACTCATTTACCATTCTGAAAACTCCAGAACCCCTAAGAATTATCCTAATATAGAAAAACCCAGGGTCCATAATGTCAAAAATGACCGAAGGCTCGACCGACCGGAAGTCAGTCCTGCAGTCAGTACTGGAAGTCAGTCCTGCAGTTAGACCCAGCACTGACTGCCACCGTTGTGGGCTGCAGATCAGGCCCGAGAGAGGCCTGGAGAGAGAAGCAGGGTCTGATCCGTAGCCTCTGTGGCAGCTGTTGATCAGCCCTTGCCTCTCTCTTTCTCTCCGGGCCTGGCCAGCAGCCGCGCCTCTCTCTCTCTCTGGGCCTCCACGGGGGCTGCTGATCAGCCCTGCCTCTCTGATCAGGCCTGGAGATAGGCTCGAAGACGCTGACTGGCATAGAAACTGACCAATCAGAACCAAATCTGGGTGAACTTCAAGGATCCAATGGCCGCCTAGGAGGCAGAGCTTTTGACGCTGACTGGTATAGAAACTGACCAATCAGAACCTAATCTGGGGGAACTGAGAAGGCAGAACCTAAGGTAGGGGCTAAGGAGGGGTTTTAAGGGCAACAGTTGTTTGGTGTAAGGTGTAAGAAAGCGGTTCAATTTTTTAACGACCGGTTTGGCAGTATGGTGCATATGGCTGGCTATCAGTCCAGATATAGGTATTATGTATGCCAAGAGCATCTCCTCCTGCTGAAAAAGGCTTTCCTCCCACCCCATTTAAGCAATCCTATTCTATATAATCTATCTATACTAATAAAAGGGTAATATGCTAATTAGACCGGGTCAACCGGCCATCTTCCAGACATCCGACTTCCTTCCAGACAAAGCCATGGTGGTGGGGGCCGAGGCAGAGGCAGTTAGGGTTGATCAGGCCGGCGGGGGGGGCAACTGGGGGCGAGATCAGGCCAGCAGGGGAGGGCAGTTGGGGGCAAGATCAGGC
>NW_005871119.1:3730809-3760088 GCF_000147115.1 Myotis lucifugus | reverse complement strand
GAGGGGCAGTTGGGGGCGAGATCAAGCCAGCAGGGGAGGGCAGTTGAGGGGCATTTAGGCAAGCAGAGGCCGTTGGGGGCAAGATCAAGCTGGCAGGGGAGAGCAGCTGTTGGAGCGAGATCAGGCCAGCAGGGGAGGGCAGTTGGGGGCAACCCAGACCGGCAGGGGAGGGTAGCCGGGGCGAGATCAGGCCAGCAGGGGAGGGCAGTTAGGGGTGATCAGGCAGGCAGGCAGAGGCAGTTAGGGGCAATCAGGCAGGCAGGTAGAGGCAGTTAGGGGCAATCAGGCAGGCAGGTGAATGGTTAGGAGCCAGCGGTCCCAGATTGTGAGAGGGATGTCCAACTGCCTCAGATGGTTAGGATTTTTTTAGCAATAAAGTCTTTTAAAATTAAGGTATTTACATTTTTTTTAGATATAATGCCATTGCACCCTTAATTATAGTATAGTATAAACATACTTTTATATGTACTGGGAAACCCAAAATTTGTGTGACTCACTTTATCACAATATTCACTATATTGTGGTGGGCTGGAACCGAACCTGCAATATCTTCAAGGTATACCTGTACATATAATTGATATTCCTGTGTGAATGGAAATAAAAGTAATGAAAATATATTAAAAGTATAATTCAAAAGAACTGTACATATAGGGAATATAGTAAAAAATATTGTAATAATGAGGTATGATGCCAGGTGGGTACTAGATTTATCAAGGAAATTCACTTCGTACATTATATAAAATATAGCCACTATTCCGTACTCCTGAAACTAATATAATATTGGTCAACTGTAATTGAAAAATAAAATAACAACTTTACAGAAATAAAATAAAACTTGCATCTACAAACTGAAAAAGCACACCATATCTCTGGAAAAATTAACACAAAATGATCAATGCCAAGATATATAGTAACTGTATTAGTCACCATCCATCAAGAGACAGAATCCATACAGTAACTTAATTGGGGAAAGTTCAATATAAGGAATTATTAACTATAACAGGGACTGAGGTAATGAGGAAATGGCTAGTAAGAAGTAAAGAGAACTGTGAAAAATATAGGAATAGCAGATATAGGGGCAGCCACTACCTCTATGGCTGAAATAAGAAGAGGCACCTACTGTACCCTACACAAGAACTAAAATCCAGATCTTGACAGGACAGACATAACGTGAGTATGATTCTCTAGATGTTGAAGTCACTGAGAAGTAACTCTAGCATAACTTGCTAAAAATTTACCCTTTGGATAAACTATCCACAGAGAGGTGCCAAGAGTTGAAACTCACTGCAAAGCTTCCCAAGAGAGTGCCAGGAAGTCATTCAAGGTTAGGGGTCTTGCTGGTGGCACTACATTGAGAAGTCATCTAAAGAGTACCAGGTGAAGTTGCTGATCACTGGGTGCTGCTGACCAACGTGTGTTATAGAAGCCAAGTATTGAAGAAATGGTACACTGAAGGAGCCAGGCACTGGAGAAGCCACACACTACAGAAGCTGAGCGATGGAGAAACCATCCACATGCCTGAAGCCAGACACTGGAGAAGCTGCACGGTGAAGAACCCTGGTGCAGGCAGGAGAAGTTGCCATGCTGTAGGAGCCTGGCCCTGAAGAAGCTGCCTGCTGATGGCAATGGGTACTGGAGAAGCTGCTAGTGCTGAAGAAGCTGCATGCCATACAACTCAGATGCCGGAGAAGCTGTCCATGCTGCAAGAGTCAGGGAGGGAGAAGCCACCCACGCTGCAGGAGCCAGGTGCCGGAGAACCCATTCACCCTGCACAAGCCTGGGGAGAGACACACCCTTACTTCCCCTGTGTCCCTCCTGCACTTCCTACAGACAATACTCAACGTCATGCCATGTGGCAAAGGGAAATATTTACAGTTCTCTTAACCACCACCCCTGGGAACTGGCAACCTGACAATGGGGACTATTTAGGATGGGCAGTCTTGATTTTATGAACAACTTCTCTTTTTAATATTTGGAATAAAATCACTAATATAAAAAATTATTTATTCCCCTATTGTGGAGCTCCACTTTTTCAGAGTAGTAGGAAATGGAGAATGTATAAGAGAAAAGAGTAGTAAGGACATCTTCGTTTAATTGAACTGATAATAAAATTTCCTTCCTAACTGTGAAATTGTCTTCCAAATAGCTAGTTGAAAATAAAATGATGCTTTTAGAGCTGAGTTTCTCTTTATTACTAGCCTACACAGTGATCAAAGTCTAAAATCCCTTTCATTTGCTTACTCTATTCCTAAAACCACTCAGGAGAGTTGACTCCCACCAAGGAGATCCCATAACCCACAGAACAAGTTCCTGCTGGCTCCTGTGAGGGGCCTGGGACAGATCTACACTGCTGTCCTGTCAGCAGCTCACATTCTCTCCTCTATTTTCTCCTTGAGGAGTTTAGCACCCAGAATATTCAGAACCTTTCTAGAAACAAAAATAACACCAAATTTAAGACAATAATATCTTGCTAGGGTAAACGATTGTATTACTTCTTTAACTAAGAGATTGAGAAGCCAACAGAGTCTGACAAGTCTTTCAAATTACAAATTTTTAAAATGCATAACAGGGCTACCAACCCAAGTTTGAAAAGTTTCACATAAATTAATTAGTAGAGCTTAGATATCTTACCCAGAAGATAATTTTTTTAGTCTGAGTGTTATAATAAGTTTAGGGGAATAATATACAAGGAATTTTTTATGGTTATACAAAAATAACAGGAGAATTATAGTATACAGCACAGATTTAAATATGACAACCAGTTTTCTTCCTGGATTTATTTTCATTCAAATGTTTTAAAGAATATTCACAGCCTTCAGTTTCATCACAGGAGATTCTAATTGCTATACCACTTAAAATAAAGCATTTGAGCAAATAAGCATTATATCAGAAAAAGCTTTTTCAATAAGCTTGTTAATTAGAGGCTTAGAGTCTGTAGCTTTAGTCAGAACCTATTAGCCAACACTAGAACAAAGAAATAGCTATATGGCTAATGGAATCAAAGTGCTAAAAAGAACAGAATAGAAAATCTAGTGTATATACTGAGATATTATGGAATTTATAATGATGTACATCCACCTCTTAGACCTCCAGATATCTAGGGACTTGAAGAGAGACCCCAAAGGAATGTTGGACTAATTCTGAGTTCTGCCATTTTGTTTAGTACTACTCTTATTTCTAACTAGAAGCCCAGAGCATGAAATTTGCGCACACGTGCGATCCCTAGGCCTGGCCGGCGATCAAAGCATGAGCATCTGGCGTGGAAGGGCAGGTCCCAGCTGACCTCTGGGCCCTGGGCAGCACCTGGGCCCCCAGGCCCCAACAGACCCCCCCTCCACCTGAGTCTCGGCATCCAAGTCCCCACATGGAGATGCGGTGAGTGTGGCCTGCCTCGCAGACCAGTTCCTGCATGAATCCATAGGAGCCCAACCAGCCCCCTGTGATCCCTGAAGCTGTGGCCCGGCTCACACAGAAGAGGCCGCGCAGGGGGCTTCCCCGGTGCACGAGCCCTGGCATACCAAGGGAGGGTAGCATGGGGAGTGAGCGCAAGTTCAGCGGACACCCCGCATTCCCACTGCACCTCTGTCTCCATCACCCCTGCCCCCAGGTAGCCAGGGAGAGGTCGCAGCCCCCCACCCAGGTGCTGCAGGAGGTTGGTCACCGTTACCCACTCCCAGTTCCCCGTCCCAGCCAGGGCCTGCCAGCCGCTGGTCGCCATCTGCAGGGCAATCGGTGGGATGATCGGGCCCCCACTCGCACCAGCCTTGGCCTGGCACCGCCCGCTCACCTGCTCCACCATCCCGTCATGGTCCTGCGGTCCTGCTTTCGTCGGGGCCCATCGGGGCCGGCAGCGCCTCCACTGCTGCCTGCTGCCAGCACCGCATCACCAACACCCACCATGTTCCGCACCGCCTCCTGGTGGTCAGTGCATGTCATAGTGAGCAGTTGAACTCCCAGTGGAACTCCTGGTTGAAGGACAATTTGCATATTAGGCTTTTATTATATAGGATAGCTATTTGTACTGTTGAGGCATTAATATAACATGTACTGTTGAGGCATTAATATAACACATGATTTAACTGATCTTTATAACAGTAGTTTGGATTTACTATTTGTCTTATTGGTAGCTGTATTCAGTTCTCTAAAAATCTGAAAGAACAAAGCGTCCTGTTATGTACTGAATGTTTGTGTTCCACCAAAATTCATATGTTGACATCTAATTCCCAATGTGATAGTATTTGGAGGTGGGACACTTGGGATATAATGAGGTAGTGAGGGCGGTGCTCTTATGAGTGAGATTGGTTGTTGGGGTCCAGCCCCAACAGGTCCAGGGGTTCCCAAAGGTGTGGACGGAGTCGGCAAAGAATGAATGACATGGAGACAGTGTTCAGTTGATCAGCAGCCTAGCCAGGTTCTCTAGCCAAGTTCTAGCCAAGTTCTAGCCAAGTTCTCCAGCCAGGTTCTAGCCAGGTTCTACCTTTATTCTCCTGTTACATCTGTATTTATACCAGTTGATTTTAACCCTATCCATTCTATTCCAAAGGTTAGGGCATTTGTTATCTCCATTCCAAGGTCACTACTCTATTGTTCTGTTAAGCTACAAGGAAGTAACTAAAGGAGATTGTCCTAAGTAAAGATTATGTAGCTTAAGGGTGATTGTTCGTAGTTGAAGTGATTAATTACCCGCCTGGCACTTAGTTAAGGGGTTTTATTCCCTTCCTTAGTCCTGTTAATCCCTAACTCCAGGGAAAAATCCCCACCTGGGGAAACAACCTTTCTCAGAGAGGTGACCTTGGTTAAAACACATAGCGCTAAGAAGGGGAGCAAACATATTAAGAACAGTATGCCATATACGCCAGGTCCCTTGAAACATATGCTGTGCAGATGTTTCTTCCCTGCAGCGACTGTGTCAAGCAGCAAGGATGGACCGGCTTCCGGCAATTGGTGTTCTTAAAAAAAGAACCCAAAGAGAGAGCTAGCTTGCTCCTCTTTTCACCATATGAGGATACAAGAAGTTGGCAGTCTGCAACTCAGAAAAGAACCTTCTTCAGAACATAATCTGGGACCTGCAGCCTCCAGAATTGTGAGAAATAAACTTGTTGTTAATAAGCCACCCAGTCTACAATACTTTGTTATAGTAATCTGATATGAACTGATATATACCCTATCAGGAGGTATGTCACATTTCAAAAACATGTATGTGGAATTCTAAAAGCTAAAGTCATTTTACCTCCTGAACTTTACATCCTTTTCCAAACCCATCTCTCCAACCAAGCTAAGCTCCTGGTCACTTCTAAACACACCTCAAGTTTCCCCATAGTTGTGCCTTTCCTCCACAGAAATATCTGCTGCCCTTAGCTGTGAATGTCCAAGTTTCACCCTATCTTCAGAGTCCCTGTGAAATAATACCTTTTCTAAAAAGCTTTCCTTGGTTGCCCCAGCTTGATGTGTTCTCTCCATCCTCTGAACTATAGCAGTTTCTGACTATAGCAGATAAGTCTATGTCTTATTGCCTCTGCTAGACTAGAAGTCATTTCAGAGCACGGCTCATGGCTTACAAATTTTTCTTAGCCCCTTATATAACTTGGTGTCATGGTTTGCACATATTAGATGCTCAACTAGTATTTGTTGAATCAGAAATCAGTGCCCCCAAAGAGAACTTTAGGACAATATTTCTTACCTCCAAGCAGGGAGGATTCAGTCTAAACCTCAAAGGAAGGGAAATCCAGACATCACTGAATAGTGACCAGCCAAGCAATATTGGAGCCTACAGCAAAAGATGGAAACACAAAAACTGATCCTATCTTCATTTAAAATTTCAACATTTTGTTCATTGTGGATATTTAAATTTTAATTTTGATTATTCCAAATTTTTATTATTCAAATATTGCATTAAAATACTATTTATCTTGATACCTGAGTTTTCAACACCTTAAATTTTGCACCTGAGGCAAGTGCCTCACTCTCTTCACTTTATTTCCAGACCTCCAATAGTCGTAATTAAGTAGATGGCAGCTTAAGAGATCCAAATCATTTGCCCATTCTGAGCATAATGCTGGCCATTGTGTGGATATTTAGGAAAGAACTAAACAGACTTCCAAATTCTCAGATAAAGTTTCTACTGTCATGCTGAGCTAGAGTGTTAGCCCATTCCTACAAACACTATGCCAAGAGGGAAGAAAGATGTAGATGGTCATACATGTTGAGTCAAAACCTACAGAGGCAAACAAGATCATCCCTGGGGCAGTGAAAACACGTTTGTCAGACACAAGACTTTCCTTCCAAGCCCAACCAGATGACACACTGAAAATGTGGCTATACTTCTTGCCCTGGAAAGAAATGGTTCAAGAATTCAAGAAGATCTGGATCAATACGTGGTATCTATCAGTAAATATAGCAATTAGTACTTGTATGAGACATCTATACTAATAAAAGGTAATATGCTAATTAGACCAGATAGACCGGGTGTCTTCCAGACATCCTTCCAGACAAAGCCGCAGTGGCTGCGAGGGCCGAGGAGGGCCGAGGAGAGCCAGCAGCCATGGTGGCTGGCAGTGGCAGCAGCAGCGGGGTGATGGGGGCAGCGCCTTCCCCTGATCACCCCGTCGCCTCCTGCAGAGGGAGGCCAGACTTCGGCTTAAGCCCGCTCCCCATGGGATGTCCTAAGCCGTCAGTAGGACATCCCCTGAGGGCTCCCAGACTGTGAGAGAGGGCAGGCTGGGCTGAGGGGACCCCCCTCCCCGCCAGTGAATGAATTTTCATGTACCAGGCCTCTGGTAATTAATAAAGACAGGGCTATCCTTTAGAGGGTTTGGGGGGTTTTCTTTGGTCTCTTCAAAGAAGATGACTTTAGCCCTTTACATGTTTACATATGTGAGGGACATTCAAGTCTTTTCAACTTTCTAATCCACAGTTACCATGATAGCTTACAATACCCCCTCTAAAATGCAGTATAGTAAAAGTGAAGCACTTAAGTGATCCCTCCAGTTCTTTAATGATTTTGTAACAATAATAGTAAAGATATATCCAAAGTTATTTTAATTCCAAGCCATCATGCCTTAGGTTTCTTGACTTCAATCTACCAGAGTTAGCAGATGGCTTTTTTTAAATGATTTTTCAAAATGAATTCATTTTTATCCGGTCATGGGAAACACTAAATCCCAAGTAACAAGATAACAACAAAGCCTCTTCACATTATTATTTGTGGTTTACTTACATACTCTTTAGAAACAGAGAAAATCTACTGATAGACTTTTCTTAGGTCACCCCTTAATATTGATTTCAGAAATGTAACTATTGTAACCAGGGTCCCAGGTTTCAAATCCTCTTCCATCAGATTTCTTTCATGTCCAGGTTAATCTACCACCCTATATGCTTGCAGAAGTCCAGTACCGTTCTCCATTGTTTTTGAAGACACTCTGAGCCCATCATTTATCATCTTTCACTTATAGCTAAAATAATGCTGCTTCATCCAAATGTCTATTAGTTATAGAATGGCTAAATAGACTGGGTATAGTTACAACATGAAATATTATATAGCTATGAAAATGGACAATGGCAACTACATGCAACAACATGTATGAATCTCAAAAAGAAGCCAGACACCAGAAGTTGCATATTGTACAATTCTATCTATTAAAAATTCAAAGCAGACCAAAATAATCTTACATGATGGTTACTCTTGAGGAAGATGGCATGTTTGGAAGGGGATAAGCAGAGTCTTCGGGGGAGATTACAATGTTCTGTTTCTTGAAAAGAAGGCTAATTATATGGGTGTGCTACTTTGAGAAAGTCCACTGAAAATTTTGTTTATATGCTATACATCAATAAAAAGTTTTGTGTTGCCGAAACCGGTTTGGCTCAGTGGATAGAGCGTCGGCCTGCGGACTGAAAGGTCCCAGGTTCGATTCCGGGCAAGGGCATGTACCTGGGTTGCGGGATCCCCAGTACGGAATGTGCAGGAGGCAGCTGATCGATGTTTCTCTCTCATCGATGTCTCTAACTCTCTATCTCTCTCCCTTCCTCTCTGTAAAAAATCAATAAAAAATATATATAAAAAAAAGTTTTGTGAAAATAATAACACTGTTGCCAACATGCCATTGCTTAAATCTATAACCTTTTTTTAAATGAAGGACAAAAATTCACACATATTTAATCTCTCTCTTTTTCTCTCCCCATATATATGCATTAAAAGCTATTCTTAAAAATAAAAATGCGCCCTAACCAGTTTGGCTCAGTGGATAGAGTGTCGGCTTGCAGACTGAAGGGTCCCAGGTTCGATTCCAGTCAAGGGCATGTACCTTGGTTGTGGGCACATCCCCAGTAGAGGGTGTGCAAGAGGCAGCTGATCAATGTTTCTCTCTCATCGATGTTTCTAACTCTCTATCCCTCTCCCTTCCTCTCTGTAAAAAAAAAAAATCAATAAAATATATTTTTTAAAAATAAATAAATAAATAAAATAAAAATGCATTTACTTCTAATTCTAATTCTCCATTTCTGGTAGAATTTTTCCCCTTAGCTATAAATACATATACCTAACTACATGGTAGGTTCTTGCATGTTCTCTTCAGGAATTTATAACTGAACATGTCTAAAAACTAGTTCATTCTCCTCCTCTCCTACTTTCTCTATCTCAACAGATGTTATCACTGTCTACTCACTTGCCCAAGTAAAAAACATGGCATTTTCTTACTTTCTACATTTTTCTTACTGCTCAAACAAATAAACACTATTTCCTATCAAGAAATGCCTTCACTCCTTCAATACCATCATTTTAGTCCTTGCCTTATTTCAGTACTTCATTATTTTTGCTGTGGATGATTGTGATTAATGGCTCCCCTGCCTGTCATCTTACTCCTTTCCAATCTATCCATCCCACTGCCTTTAGTGCAAAGGTAATCAGTTTCCTTGCTATATAGCCACACTTCAATTTAACCAGAAGTTGTTTCACACAGACCGATCACCCATATTCTTAAATGGTTGACTTTAATATGTTCTCCCTTCAAAAAATAATTTTTTTCTTAAAAAATAAAGATTTTCCAGTTCTTATATTATGAAAATAATATATAAATTCAAACACAATTTCCCAAGGCATCTGTAGAGAGAAATGTATGGTGATAAAATGTCCTACATGTCATAAAGCAAAAGAAAATTGCTTTCCTGCATGTAGTGAACATGTTTGGAATACCTACTCAATCCTTACATCCTCTATAAGAACCTCTTTCCCAGGGAAAAGAGTAAACCACCCAAGCCATGTTCATACAATTTGACTTTGAGTTGATAATTTTCTACAGAGAAACTACTACCATGGTTTGCAAACTCATTTAAGCTGAGTCAATCAGTTTTTCTCCTGGGAGTTCAATTTTGAGACTGAAAGATGTTTATGACTCTCCACTAGGTACTTGAACTAGGATTATGTTTCAGAGAAAGAATGGGTAGACACACAAAAGAAGAACAGAGGCAGGAGGCTGGCCTGGAAGAACCGAAGGCAGTTTCATTCTCCTCCTTTTCAGTTCTTGCATCAGTCCATGCAGCCTGGAAACACTGTCTGCTTTTGGATTTTAGATATAGCCTGATTCCTTAAAATATTTCCTTTACCTGGGGTGAGTTTTCACTACTAATAAACAAAAGGTTATAGGGTAAAGCAATGCTAAATTTATCTAGTTACCCAGCCCCCCAAAGTCCATTTAATTATACTATTTTCCATTAATAGTCTTAGTATTTTTCACTTATATTAATGATTTAACCAAAGAATACACTCTATGTCCTGAAAAGATAGATTGAACAGTCCAAAGTATCAAATATCAAAATGAAAGTATCAACCACATTGCTTTATAGCAGTGCTTCCAGTTTTTCCTATGTCAGATCTCAAAAGAAAATGATACTATTTGTATGATACACTAGAATAAATAGCATGCATGATGCCACAGGCCCAGAACCAGCCTGACTTCCCAAGGACTGAGAGGAGCAATGTCTAACATTCATATTCATTTGTGTTGCATTGGTATAGTGTGTCCAAGCACACCAGTTAGGGAGCTCTTAATAAACATATCTTGCATAACTGCAAACTGTATCTCTATCTTCAAAGAGCTTAAGACTGTACTACACGTACAATACCAAACCCTGAGGGAATCTAAAAATAGAATAAAAATATGCATATATTTGGGGTGGGGACTGGTTGGAGGGGGGCATAAAGGAAGAAAATTGGAGACATCTGTAATACTGTCAACAATAAAAAATAATTTAAATAATAAAAATAGAATTAAAAATATTTCTGGGTGAGACAATTGAGAGCATATAGCCAAGAATGATACTAACTTGGCTCTAACAATCCTATATAATAAAAGAGTAATATGCAAATCACTGAATGGAGGAATGACCGGTCGCTATGAAGCGCACTGACCACCAGGAGGCAGACACTCAAAGCAGGAGTTGCCCCCTGGTGGTCAGTGTGCTCCCTCGGCCACAAGCCGGACTGATGGCAGGCGAGCGCAGCGGCGGTGGCGGCAGTCGGACATCCCCTGAGGGTTCCCGGACTGCCAAAGGGCGCAGGTCGGCTGAGGGCCCCCCCCACCCCCCGTCCAACCCAGTGCATGAATGATGTGCACCGGGCCTCTAGTAGTGATATAAAACTGAAACTTGTGGACATAAGCAGCAGTGTGGTGGTTGCCTGAGGGAAGGGGGTCAGGGATGAAGGGAAAAGGGGGTCGTAATATATAGTGATGGGAGAAGACTTGACTGGGTGGTGGGCACACAATACAATATACAACTCTTGTAACATAGAAACTCACACCTGAAACCTATATGATCGTATTAACCAATGTCACCTCAATAAATTTGATAAAAAATAAAATTTAAAAATTTGATGGAAAACAAAAACAAACAATAATGAGAGGGGGAAAGTTCAGAATGTTTGAAAAAAATAAAGACTAATTCAACAGAATAGACTGACCACAAACAGTACTCTTGCCTGTCTCCTGAGATATCGCCAAACAGAGGGTAAAGAAATAAGAAGGGCAAATACCACAAGGACAAGGAGAACAGCAGGAGATTCATCAGTGAATGAGAGATTCCACCAAATATATTGGGGGTGGGCAGCACATGGAGAATGGGAATTGACCTAACAGGGAGGGAGAAGCTCTAATCTAAAGTCTTTGCAGAGATGGCTGTTGATGGGAGCTGAAAGTGAATTCATCTGTAGAATTCTAGCGATGCTAAAGACAGAGCTACTTAAAGTATCAGAAGGTTGTTGGGGTCCAACCCCAACAGGTCCAGGGGTCCCCAAAGGTGTGGACGGAGTCGGCAAAGAAGGAATGACACGGAGACAGCGTTCAGTTGATCAGCAGCCTAGCCAGGATCTCTAGCCAGGATCTCCAGCCAAGTTCTGTCTTGGATCTCCAGCCAGGTTCTGTCCAGGTTCTCTTGCCATGTTCTCTCGCTAGGTTCTCCAGCCAGGTTTTGTAGCCATGTTCTCTCGCTAGGTTCTTTAGCCAGGTTCTCCAGCCAGGTTCTATCCAGGTTCTCCTGCCAATGTTCTGTCTAGGTTCTCCAGCCAAGTTCTGTAGCCAGGTTCTGTCAGGATCTTTTGCCATGTTCTCTCGCTAGGTACTGTCTCTAGGTTCTGAGTTCTGTTCTCTTGTTACATCCGTATTTATACAGTTGATTTTAATCCTATCAATTTCTATTCCAAAGGTTAGGGCGTTTCTTATCTCCATTCCAGGGAGTAAAGATTATGTAGCTTAATCGTGATTGTTCTTAGTTAAAGTGATTAACTACCCGCCTGGCACTTAGTTAAGGGGTTTTATTCCCTCCCTAACTTAAGGGAAAAATCCCTACCTGAGGAAACAACCTTTCTCGGAGAGGTGACCTTGGTTAAAACACATAGCGCCAAGAAGGGGAGCAAACATATTAAGAACAGTATGCCATATATGCCAGGTCCCTTGAAACATATGCTGTGCAGATGTTTCTTCCCTGCAGCGACTGTGTCAAGCAGCAAGGATGGACCGGCTCCTGGCAGAAGGTAGTATCAGAAGTATCAGAAGGTAGAAAATACACAGGCTGAATACAGATTTTGGCTGAGTCTGTACACTGGTTCCCTCTGTCATCTTGCTTAACCAGGCAAATACCCCATTCCCACTGCCACCCACCCCTACTCTAGGCAGGATAGCAGAGGCTAATTCTCTGGAAATATTGAAACTAAAATACTGTATACTTGGGGAATTCCAATACAATAGAGGGCAGAGATGGGATCCCCAGAATTGTCTTCCCCTTTCCATCTTCCAGAACAATTTCAGTCAGGCTATTTCCCACGCACCAGATGGTAGGATCTTTCTCTAGAGAAACCGATCAACCCATAGAAAAGACCTTCAGATATGATATTTAAGGATCCCATCATGAAAAGCCCAAAACACCACTCAATCATCCACCCTCACATGACATTTCTAATCATTTCCTTATTGCTGCACTCTTAAATATAAACCAACAGCAAAGATCACTAAACATTTGAAAAAAAAGAAATTCTCCACACTGGGAGAGAAAAACAGACTGAAAGAAGAAACTTGAAGGAATCCAGTAGAAAATTTAAAGAGAAAACTTTATTATTAATATCATCAGTAAGATAGAAGAAATGATTATTTCCATAAAAAAACAACAACCCACTTTCTGTTATAAGATAAACAAGTTCTGGGGATATAATGTGCAGCAGGATAACTATAGTTAACAACGTCATGTTGTATATTTGAAAGTCACTAAGAGAGTAGATCTTATCAGTTCTCTTCTGGCCAGCGTAGCTCAGTGGTTGAGCGTCAATCTATGAACCAGGAGGTTGCGGTTCTATTCCCGGTCAGGGCATATGCCTGGGTTGCAAGCTTGATCCCCAGTGTGGAGTGTGCAGGAAGCAGCCAATCAATGATTCTCTCTCATAATTGATGTTTCTATCTCTCTCTCCCTTCCTCTCTGAAATCAATAAAAATATATTTTTTAAAAAGTTCTCATCTCGCCCTAACCGGTTTGGCTAAGTGGATAAAGCGTCGGCCTGCGGACTGAAGGGTCCCAGGTTCGATTCTGGTCAAGGGCATGTACCTTGGTTGCGGGCACATCCCCAGTGGGGCACGTGCAGGAGGCGGCTGATTGATGTTTCTCTCTCATCAATGTTTCTAACTCTATATCCCTCTCCCTTCTTCTCTGTAAAAAATCAATAAAATATATATTTTTTTAAAAAGTTCTCATCTCAAAAAAAAAAGTAAGTTCATGAAGTAATGAATGTTAATCAAACTTATTTTGGTAATAATTTTGCAATATATACATATATCAAATCATTATGTTGTACACCTTCAAGTAATACAATGTATGTCAATTATATCTCAATAAAACTGTGAAAAAAAAGATAATGTGGAATATACATAATATAGAATATTATGTAGCCCCTAAAAAGAAGAAAATCTTGTCATCTGCAACAACATGGATGAACCTGGAGGACATTATGCTAACTAAAATAAGCCAAACACAGAAAGACAAATACTGTGTGATTTCACTGCTATGGGGAATCTAAAATAGTCAAAATCATAAAAGCAGAGAGTAGAATGGTGGTTTCCAGGGGCTAGGGAGATGAGGAAGTGGGGAAATGTTACTAAAGGGTACAAAGTTTTACTTATGCAAGATGAATAAATTGTGAAGATCTAATGTACAGCATGGTGACTATAGTTAACAATATTGTATAGTGTAGCTGAAATTAGAGGGTAGATCCTAAGTTATATCACCAAAATAAAAAGATAACTATGTGAAATAAAAGATTAATTAGCTTGATTGTAGTGATCATTTAACAAGTATACATACATCGAAACATCAAATTGTAAACCTTAAACATGTACAATTTTTATTTGTAAATTAATTATACATCAATTAGTGGCCCAGTGCATGAAATTCATGCACATTAAAGGGGGATTTATTAGAGGAAATATTTTAATATTGCTATTTGCCCTTTTTCTATAATAGAAGTGTCAGAGATGAAAGAAAATTAGTAAAATGTAAATGAAAATCTTCCTCCTGTCAGAGTCTGGGTGCACCATGAGACCCAGACTCAAGTCCCCACCCACCCACATGCGCCTCAAAATCGCACGAGACCCAGACCTGGCCACCCCCCCCCATTGGGCTAGATCCAGATCCGGCTGGTCTCACCCTTGTCAAGCCCTGCCGGGAGGGGGGGCACACCTTGAGGTCCCCCGTCAAGCCCCGTGGATGGGGGACACGGCCTAAGATCCCCTGTCAAGCCCCACTGGGCAGGGGGCGTTGCCTGAAGTCCCCCAGCCCGGGGCAAGGGGAGCAGCCTGAGGTCCCCCAGCCCAGCACTGGGGCAGGGGGGCACACCTTGAGGTCCCCTGTCAAGCCTTGCTTGGTGCGGGACGCGGCCTAAGGTCCCATCAAGCCCCGCCAGGCAGAGGGTGCAGCCGGCCTCAGGTCCCCTGGCCTGGTGCCTGGGCGGGGGGCGCGGCCTGAGGTCCCTGCTGATTGCTCATTAAGGCTTATTATGGGAACTTGGCCTTCGCTGTGGGTGCAGCCATCTTGTGTTACAAAAACATCCCCCCCCTTTCCCTGCTGTGGGTGCTGCCATCTTTGTGGTGGAGTGACAGTCAATATGCATATTCCCTCTTTATTATATAGGATAAATATGAGGGGTAAAAAGCAATGCAGTAATATGAGTTATTGGATAGAACAGGAAATAAAAATGTCAATCCTTGAATAAAACTCAACTTTGTAAACACTTATTAAATATTTTTATATGTAATCCTGTGAAGTATGAGGATCAGTTGGGCCCTTCTCTGGAGTAACTTAAGAGAGAAAAGAGAAAGTGAAAGAGAAGATTATACTACAAGGCAGGATTCAGGGAGTTGAAGTCAATAACAAGTCATGTGAAGAATTCATTTGGCCTGAGAGAATATGGCTAGAACCAGGAGGAGGTAAAATGGGAGCAGAATCTGGTCCACACAGCACTGAAAGCCAGGGAGAGAGACTCCACCCAATATAAACAATCAGAAATTAGTGTACAAATGGAAGGACATTAGGAGTCAAGCCAGAAGAAATCAAAGGGCTTGAAAAGCAAAAGTGGGATTCAGTCAAGAGGTCCTCAGGTAAGAGAAAGATTTAGAACAAGAAGTTAGTTGTGGGCATGATTTACATGGCTCTAGCCAAGACAGTCACTCAAAGCCAGAATTACGATGGTAATTCAGTTAGTTACCAACTGCATAGAATTGACAGGAAGAAGTTGTGAAGAAAATGAAGAGCAAAAGTGCACACAGCTGAGAAGGACTTTGAGTTGGAGGTGACCTTGCTTTAAAGATGCTTTTATTCTAGAGATCTAGAAATCCATCATTCCTTTTTTACTGACCTCCCTCCTGGTCCCCAGCCCCGTTATTAATAACAAACCAGACTACTTGCCATTGCTCAAACACAGAATGTTCTTTCAAATTTCCAAATTGTTCCTTAAGCTGCTTTCTGTGCCTAAAAACACACTCTCTTCCTTCAAAGCCAAGTACCCAAAATGAAGTTGGATTTAATTAAAATCTATTGATTATACAGTGGGTTTTTTTTTCCCTTTGGTAAAACTTAAATTTAGTGACCCCACTGAGATAAGTATAGCAAAGTAACCGGAATCTAAATAAAAGATTGTCTTTTGAGGACAATGTCCCCAAAAGAGAGCTCCTGTAATCTCAATAAAAATGGCTAAGCTTGGGATATATTCCTAGGAAACCAGAAACACCAATCAGAAAGGACATATGCACCCATATGTTCATAGCAGCACAATTCACCATAGCTAAGATCTGGAAACAGCCTAAATGCCCATCAGTAGATGAATGGATTAGAAAACTGTGGTACATCTACACGATGGAATACTATGCTGCTGTAAGAAAGAAGGAACTCTTACAATTTGCAATGGCATGGATGGAACTGGAGAGCATTATGCTAAGTGAAATAAGCCAGTCAATGAAGGAAAAATACCCCATGATCTCACTCATTCATGGATAATAGAGACCATTATAAACTTTTGAACAATAATAGATACAGAGGCAGAGCTGCCTCACACAGATTGTCAAACTGCAGCAGGAAGGCCGGGGAGGGTTGGGGGGCAGGAGGGAGGGGGGTAAGAGATCAACCGAAGGACTTGTATGCATGCATATGAGCATAACTAATGGACATAAAACACTGGGGGGTAGGGGAAGCCGGGGTACTGTCAAGGGCGGGGGAAAAAAGGACACATATGTAATACCCTTTGTAATGCTTTAAGCAATAAAAAAATTAAAAAAAAAAATGGCTAAGCTGTGTCCCTCTCCTAGGGAAATTGAAATGTTCTTAGTAGGAGATCCAGGAAGCAGAGGCATCCCCAATTCCTCATAGTACCAAATGCCTGAGGAATTTTCTATGCCTCAGGATCCATATCAAGAACTTGATATTTAGCACCCACTGTGCCATTTCACCAAACCACCATTTTATCACTGCCCTTTCTTATGGGGCATCCTAGTGTTACTCACTTCCCAGGCAAACTCTGTGAAAACACATTACTTATTTCACATATTTTCAGGATTGATAGCATTGGCTGAGTTTGTGTTTCAAACCTCAAAAAACTGATTTTTAGATTTTTTCACTGTTGTATGAGAAGTTATTCTTTTTTAAGATTAAAAAGATGAAAGCATAATTAGTTTTCTGAAACTGTCTGATATCAATGATTTACTCATACTGAGTTCAGCACTAAGATCATACTGTTCCCTTAGAATTTTCTGACTGACAAAGCAGGAACCCCGTGAGTCTGAACATTCTGTATAAAACAACTAATAGGAATGTAACTAGGCTTTGATGTTGAAGGGCCTAGAGCAGTTGTGAGATTAAAATGCTGACTGACCACAGGCCAGTTTGCTGCTTAATACTATCAAGGGACATAATGCTCAAGTCGACCACACAGCTCATTAGATTTCATGTGACATTGGTCTCTCATTGAAGTGCTGCCATTTTGCAACAGTATTGTCCATTGAAAGAGCACAAAAGACCAAGTTTTTTCACATCTGCTTCAGCACCTATACCAACACATTTTTAACTGGATTATTTTCATTTTTATTTTGGCACTCCTGTCATTGTTTGAAGTTCAAGGTATATCCTAAAAGCTACTTTTTAAATATGCTCTGGAATATGTCTCTGCTTGTATTCTCTGAAACTAGGCTATTTGGGCTGTATCTTTAAATAAAATAATGATCAGAGTTAATATTTACTCAGTGGTAGGCACTGCTCTGAGTGCTTTTATTTTCATTAACTCATCCAAGCCTCATGCTGTTATTAGACCAGGAACTGAGTGTTAGAGAAGTTAAATCATTTGCCCCAGGTCATAGAGCTGATGAGTGTCAGAATCAGTTTCTTAAGTAGAGAGAACTATAACTTACTCATACTATTTTTAATATTTGGAAATGGTTTTTATTCAGAATTAGTATGAAAAAAGCTATTGCTAACTCTTACTGTCTTAGCCTGAAGAACTGCAGAATCATACTGGAGCATATGATAAATTTGGATTAGTTACTCCCTATAAATATAGAATGCTTTAAAGAACATAATTTTGAATTTATTCCAAAAGATGTTTTATAGCCAGATGCCTAGAAAAATCACTTCTACTCATTCAGCCACATTACTCATTCATTCTTAGAAGGAGAAAGAAAAAAGAGAAGTACAGTTTTCAACAAGCATTGACTATATTAAAAATATTAACTCGCTTAGGATCTGATGTTTTCCCTAAACATTCTCTTAGCAAAATTTGATTCCTGTATAGCAGGAAATCACAATCTTTGAAGATTGGCTGTCAAGGGTTCTGACTTCCCTCTTTCATTTGACCTTGCTGTGTGTGACCTTGGACATGTTACATAACCTTCTAAATGTATTTCCTCCTCTGTAAAATGTAAGTACTCCTTATCTTGTAGGGTAGATTAGATGATTAGAAAAATGAGAATTGGATTTCAGATCCTCAAAAAATTTTAGTCATTTGTCATTATCATCATCTTTGTCATCATCAAAACTTCTTCTAATGGTCAAAAAACTTCTAAGGATCATCTCTCCCCAAACACAACAGCAGGTATTATACTGAAGACTTGCTCTATGAGATCACAGATTCTTCCATTAAATAATTTGATTCTTATATTTCTTTCTCTACATGATGACTTCTACAATAAAAAATAATTATATTCATCCTCTTTTTTCCCCTCTAAAACTAGAATGAGAAACTATTCCCCACATATCATAGAGTTTTATTTTATCAGAGAAAACTTGGATCCCCATTAATACATGGGGTTCCATTCTTTGCTTTTGAGTTTTTATGAGTTTCCATCAGGTCTATTAACTTCTCTATTTTTGCTCTCATTTTTGTTTTGATCAACCTTATACAAAAGGAAGGTCATCAGGAATAAGGTGAGGAATCATTCACCTTTCCTGAGACTGAACTCCATGACAATGATGTATCTGTAGTCCAGGGCTCTAAAGTAGAATAAAGGCTTATGTGTCACTCTTTGCGAATTCTCTCAATTAGCAGATGGAACAACTTCCCTGGAAGACACACATACCCAACTCCACTGCCATCTCAACATGGCACTTTATTACAACAACTGCTAACCTTGCTGAAAAGTTGTGTGACTGGTCAAAGCTGAATAGGAACTCCAGAGCTTAACTAAGACAGTGAGTCCTACAGATAGCTGTCTATATGACAGAGAATTAGTTCAGAACTTGTGTTAACAGTTTAAGATCCTGAAGTAAAGGGCAGTAGATAATAGATTCCCTCACTATGAAAAGATGCCCAGATGAAAACTATAAATGATATTGTAGAAGCTTGTTGGAGAACTGTGAGGGGAACTATGTTGCTCATTGAGGTTGCATGGGTAAAAACTGGTATAGAGTGAGAATGCTGAATATAAAACACAGGGGTCAGATTATAAAAACTGTGAAGCTAGAACTACAAGTAAAAATAATACCATTTCTTTTAAAAAATAAAAAGTCTAAAACTTTTTATCCATGAATATTTTATTGCTAATTCTTTATTAAAATTGGCAAAATATTAATATAATACTATTATTTAAAAATAATGTTTTGTTATAACACTATGGATTATGTAAACTAGGAAAATAAAAGATCAAAAAATGTTAATATATACGGGATGGGCAAAAGTAGATTTACAGTTGAGTACATGAAACAGATTTTATTTTTGTATTATTATTTGTTAATTTGTATTATTCCATAGAAATAACTGTAAACTTACTTGTGCCTACTCCTGCACACTTGAAATAATAAACAACATGTAATAGGAGTAAAAGTAAACACTGTATTATGTTTTTAATTGGTTACTAATAAGGTTTAAATGGTCAGAAAGCAATAAACCTAATTTAAAAATTCAAATGTAAAATAATAGCAATCATATCCTACAATTTCATCTTAAATTATGGCTAATAATACTTAATGACTGACATGTTTTTTAACATCTACTAATTTGCAGGTCTCAAAGTTCAGTCTGACCACTATACTCCTGTTACAATGGCAAAAAAGAAACAGAACACTGACAACATCAAATTCTGACAAGGATGTAGAAAAAAAGGAACTCTTATTCATTGCTGGTGGGAGTGCAAACTTATACAGCCACTCTGGAAGACAGTTTGTTTATTTATCACAAAACTAAACATACTCTTAACATGTGATCCAGCAATCACACTCCTTGGTATTTACCCAAAGGAGTTGAAAATATGTCCACACAAACCCTGCACATGGAAGTTTATAGCAAGTTTATTTATAATTGCTAATACTTGGAAGCAACCAAGTTGTCCTCCAGTAGATGGAGAAAATAAACTCTAGTGCATCTAGAAAATGAATATTATTCAGTGCTAAAAAGAAATGAGCCATCAAGCCATGAAAAGACAAGGAGGAAACTTAAATACATATTACTAAGTGAAAGAAGCCTATCTGAAAAGACTACATACAATATGATTCCAACTATATGACATAATGGAAACGGCAAAACTATGGAGACAGTAAAAAGATCAGTAGTTGACAGGGATTGGGGAGGAGGGAGAGATGAATAAATGGAGCAAAGAGAATTTTTAGAGCAATGAAACTACTCTGTATGACATTATAATGGCAGATACATGTTATTACATAGTATAATTTTGTCAAAACCCATAAAATAAGAAAACAACCCTACACAACACCAACAGTAAATCGTAACATAAACTATGAACTTTGGGAAATGTGATGAATCAATACAGGTTCATCAATGAAAACAAATATACCACTGTGATGCAGGATGTTAATAATGGGGAAGTTATGTGGGTGAGGACAGGGCATAATGGGAACTCTATATTTTCTGCTCAATTTTACTATGAACCTAAAACTTCTCTAAGAAAATTGAAGTCTATTAAAAAATGTCCAGTTGTAACAGGTTTGTGATGTGCCTATAAATTTATATATGTTTAATTGCATTTTGGATCAGCACATTATATTGGGTTAAGATTTATGATGTTGTAAGACCAAAGCTATGACCTTACTTTATCCTAAGAGAATGGGGTTTTTTAAAAAACACACATAAAAAATACCAACTCCTCAGTGTTTATATAGTTAGAGGAAATGTCATGACCCTTAGTATTCTAGAAGGTTAATATGAGGAACTGAAATACAGTTTCCTTAATGTAAAAAGGGTAATAGTTGAACAACATCACATTTGTCATAGATGAAGTGTTTCTACCATGGTATTTTATTCACTGGTTTATGGAACCCAGTTCTCCAGGGTTATCAACAAATTCATGTAAAGATCTATATAGATAGATTCCATGTTTCCATTCCTGACTTAGCTGACAGAAATGCAGAGTTATCCACACTTAGATGGTCCTCTGGTGTTCATGGACTGATGTTAAAGAATACAGAAGTTATTTCAAAAAAGATAGGTACAAATTTAGTATTGGAAAATTTCCCTCCAATTTTTCTTCACCCTTTATTAATATATAATCATTAGAGGCCCAATACACAAAATTCTTGCAAGGGGCTCAGCCCCCGCCGCAGCAGCAGCTGCCTTTGCCCCCATCACCACAGTGGCCACCTCGGCCCTCGCAGCCCCAGCTTCATCCGGAAGGTCATCCAGAAGGATGTCCATTCTAATTAGCATATTATGCTTTTATTATTATAGATACAATCATTATGAGTCATCCTCATATGTGGCTTCTCAAATGCAGAAAGGCATTAAGCAATATGTTCATCCTTTTTGGAAGCATCAAAGAACATAAAGCTTACTGTCTATCTCTTATGTCTAACTACATCCTGGGAAACCTAGTTCATATCAGATTAATTTTCTAAGATTTAAGATAATGGCGGAGAAACCAAGATGGCGGCATAGGTAAACACCAGAAATTGCTGCCTCCCACAACCACTTCAAAACTACAACTAAAAGACAAAACGGACATCATCCAGAACCACAGGAAGGCTGGCTGAGTAGAAATTCTACAACTAGAAGGAAAGAGAAAAACACACTGAGACTCAGAGGAGGTGCGGAAGTAAAGTGCAGAGGTACAGAGGCGCGTGAGCGCAGAAAGGGCTGGCAACAGAGGACGCCGGTGTCTTTTTCAATCGGGAGGGAGTCACAAGCTCCCAATGGCTCTGAACTCCAGTTCTGGGCGCGTCTCTGGGGACCCAGACTCATACGGGGAGAAACTGGACTGTCTGGCAGCTGGCAGAACTCGAGGGCGGCTTTCTCTTAGAGGTGCTTGCAGCGATTACCATGGGACACTGAGACCCGGGGGCCTCTTAGGGCAGGGCTGAGGATCAGCTATAGCTGTGTGCTCCACCCTGTTGATCCCCTGAGACCCCACCCCACCCAAGCTGCTAGCAGAGGCTTTTGCATATGAATGGCCTGGCCCTTTGAGATTTAAAATTACCTAACAAACTGCAGCTGGGTCAGGGAGACCCAGAACAACCAAAAGGAGGCCCAAGGCCCCACAGCAGCTTGCATTGCTTCACAGTTGGGCCTCAACTGGGCACCTCCAAACCCCAAACAAGGAAGAGGAATCTGCAGATCTCTCTGTAGCTCCTGCTGGGTAGCCTCAGGCAGAGGCTAAATTAGCACCTCCTTAGAGATTCAAGAGCCCGTGTACCCAGTGGTCAGAGTGGGACCATCCAGATTACAACTCCTCAGATCCATAAGGCACACACTCAGGGGGCAGACTCACTGAGCACCAAAGCCCCACTGAAGCAAGTCTTGCCCCAGAAGGGTGTCTTCAGCACAGAAGTTCTCCCACTGTAGACACAGCTGATTCTCACAGCAAATTGGCCTGGAGGTCAATTCCTCCCAGTGATACCAACAACAATCAAGGCTTAACTACAACAAGACTGTGCACACAGCCCACAAAGGGGTGCACCAAGAGTGTCCACCTCAGGTAATTGGGGAGGCTGAGCCACTGGGCCCTATAGGACACCTAGCACACAATGCCACTCTATCAACACAGGGAAGCAGCCAAAATGCAGAGACAAAGAAACAGATCACAAATGACAGAAATGGAGGAAAGCAAACTACTGGATATAGAGTTCAAAACCATGGTTATAAGGTTTTTCAAGAATTTTCTAGAAACCGCCGATAAATTTTTTTTTTCCTGTGTCCCGGCACTTGAGGATAGAACCAGCAGACTGGCAACCGTCGGCACCAAAGACATGACGCCGAGGGGGCCGGAGCCCTCTCCCTCTGCCTCCGTACATTACGGGGACCGGGACCGCACGCCTGAACCCCGCCAAGAAAAGGAGGGTGGAAACCGCCGATAAATTTAGTGAGACCCTCAAGGATATGAAAAAGGACCAACTAGAAATTAAGCATACACTGACTGAAATAAAGAATATTATACAGACTCCCAACAGCAGACCAGAGGAGTGCAAGAATCAAGTCAAAGATTTGAAATACGAAGAAGCAAAAAAACACCCAACCGGAAAAGAAAAAAGAAAAAAGAATCCAAAAATATCAAGATAGTGTAAGGAGCCTCTGCGACAACTTCAAGCGTACCAACATCTGAATTATCGGGGTGCCAGAAGAAGAGAGAGAGCAAGATATTAAAAACCTATTTGAAGAAATAATGACAGAAAACTTCCCCTACCTGGTGAAAGAAATAGACTTACAAGTCCAGGAAGCACAGAGAACCCCAAGCAAAAGGAATCCAAAGAGGACCACACCAAGACACATCATAATTAAAATGCCAAGGGCAAAAGACAAAGAGAGAATCTTAAAAGCAGCAAGAGAAAAAAAGTCAGTTACCTACAAGGGAGTACCCATACGATTGTCAGCTGATTTCTAAACAGAAACTATGCAGGCCAGAAGAGAGTGGCAAGAAATATTCAAAGTGATGAATAGCAAGAACCTACAACCAAGGTTACTTTATCCAGCAAAGCTATCATTCAGAATTGAAGGTCAGATAAAGAGCTTCACAGATAAGAAAAAGCTAAAGGAGTTCATCACCACCAAACCAGTATTATATGAAATGCTGAAAGGTATCCTTTAAGAAGAGGAAGAAGAAGAAAAAGATAAAAATAAAAATTATGAACAACAAATACATATCTATCAACAAGTGAATCTAAAAATCAAGTGAATAAAAAATTTGATGAACAGAGTAAACTGGTGAATATAATAGAATCAGGGGCATAGAAAGGGGGTGGACTGACAATTCTCGGGGGGAAAAGGGGTGTGGGGGGTGTGGGAAGAGACTGGTCAAAAATCGTACACCTATGGATGAGGACAGTGTGGGGGCAAGGGCAGAGGGTAGGGTGGGAACTGGGTGGAGGGGAGCTATGGGGGGAAAAAGAGGAACAACTGTAATAATCTGAACAATTAAGATTTATTTAAAAAAAGATAATGGCATACTCTAAAAAATAATCTAGTCCAATAACCCTTGGGTGTGGGGGAGTAAAGAAATGGTTCATCTCTGGAAATATAGCCTTTTAATGGAGTTTACAGTGAGCAATTAAATATATATATTTTAAGATAGTAAAATATTCTAAGCAATTCTGGTTTACTCTCTGAAGTCATACCCCCACAAAATTAAGCAAAACTGTACTTTTTGGAGAGTTAGGCTGAGAAAAGTGAACTGAAATATACTATTGTGTGTAGTTCCTTTAAAAATGTATGCAAACTCAATATTAGAAGCTTTATTCTTTCCATTAAAAAGAGGGTTGAGTAGTCAAAAAAATAATATATGTAAAAAATCTAGCAATCTAAAATAGCTATTATATAATTGTGTTTATTATGCTTCACTGGCTGATTCTTTGAAACGTGTCGTTCTGAGAAGGAACATTTATAATCTCCTACTGCCATCTTATGTAATGTCTTGTCATTGCACAATACAAAAGGAGAAATATACATTAAGGAAAAACAAGAATACTTTCTGGAAGTTGTATATCAACCCACATTTCTCACATAAAAATTAAGTATCTCTTTTTCCATTCTCCATCTACTTACAATAGGATTTTTTAAAGTTTGGTTATTAGGCAAATTATTTATAATTCCTTTCCTATTAATTTCTTAAATTTTCTATTCTGGTCATATTTATTATCTCTTATATAGTTCATAGCTGTGTAGTATTATATAATATTCAGATGTATAAGTAATGCAAAAGCTGGAGTTTAGAATGTAAAACAATAAAGCAGAAACAAAGCATAGTTCTACATTTTAAAGCCACAGAAGCCAACAGACTTTCTTACAGAATTTTATCCTGAAACCTCCCAAGTCATAAGCCATCAATTTTATATAAAATTTTAATTTAATGTGTCGATTGTAAACACATGCCAGCATTTTAACCTAAAAATCACAAGGCAAATAGGTGAATTTGTATTGCATTTTCTATAAATTCTAACAATTCTTTTTTAATACATGTCACTAATCAATTACTATTCAAAAGATCATATAACCCAATGCAAGTACGAGAGAGAGCTTCCTGTCTTTTATTTGACAACCTAATATCAATATCCCAACTATTAGAGAAATAGGTCAGTTAGGAATAGGCTCATCCACAAGTAACAAAAACAAAACAAAATAAAACCAAACAAATAAAACCTGCCAACTAACTATGGTTCAAACAAATCAAGGTTTGTCTCCACAGCATATGCTACCTTTGATTCTATTTCTCAACAATGTCATTAGTTACTAAAATTCTATCCAGCTTTCCATTCCCCTATCCTTAGGCCATTGACCTTTCTCTTCATTTTTGTCACCTCATGGTTACAAAATGGTTGCTATAGTTCCAAATAATAAATCTGTGTCAAGATTGGAACAATTAAAAAAAAAAACAGTGCCAGATGCATGCATTCCCATATTATCATTATTCGTTATTAGCTTCATGGCCAAGACTATGTCACCTGGCCATTCTTAGAAGCAAAGAACGCTAAGGAAACCAGTATTTAGTTCAGCACATTCACTATGAACAAAATTAGCAAGATACAAGGGAGGAAGTGATAGTGGGAAGAAAAAAAAATGTCTGCCACAAAGAATGAGATTATCAATGATCTATAATTAAGATTTTAGGTCAAGATTACCTAATGCTAGATAAAGTATTAGGAGGAAAAGTACATAGCCAAGCTTGAAGTAATTAAGGGAAATCTTTAAGTGCCACAGACAAAGAGAACCAATAATAATGCTTGGGAATTGAAGTACAGATTTCACAGAGATAAATATACCCAGCAAGCAGCAACAGAGATGTCAGACCCAATCACAGGCAGCAAACAGCTGGCACTCACCTGGAAAAAGAGATCTGGCCTAGAGAAAACCTCCTACCAATATAAGGACCCACACTAATATGGGCAGTATATTACAGGCCTGGGCTAAGCCAGTCTTTTGTAAGAAATCATCACCAGGGATCCACTGATAACAGTAACCTCAGAAGGTCTTTTCTAAATCTGGTCTTTGTCAGACTCTTTCAATATGAATTATAAAATGGCAATACATACATATTTATCAACAATTACTTTAAATGCAAATCAACTAAATACTCCAATCAAAAGACATATGGTGACTAAATGGATAATAACACAAGACCCTTAAATATGCTGTCCACCAGAGATTCACTTCAGATTGACTGAAAGTAAAGGGACGGAAAAAGATATTTCTTGAAAATGGAAACAAACAAACAAAAAAATCTGGGGTAGCAATACTTATACCAGACAAAATAGACTTTAAAACAAAGGCTATGCCAGCAGGTGTGGCTCAGTGGTTGAGCATTGACCTATGAACCAGGTCATGGTTCCAATCCAGGTCAGGGCACATGCCAGGGTTGCAGGCTCTTCCCTAGTAGGGGACATGCAGAAGATATTTCTATCTTTCTCACTCCCTCTCCATTGTTAAGTCTCTGAAATCAAGGCTATAACAAGAGCCAAAGAAGAATCCAGCAATTCCACTTCTGGGTATTTATCCAAAGAAACCCAAAACACTAAGTCAAAAAGACATACACATCCATATGTTTATTGTATCATTATTTACAGTAGCCAAGATATGGAAGCAACCTAAGTGTCCTTCAATAGATGAATGGATAAAGAAGAAGCGGTGCATATATACAATGGAATATGATTCTGCCATAAAAAGAAAGAAATCTTGCCATCTGCAAAAGCATGAATGAACCTAGAGAATACTATGCTAAATAAAATAAGTCAAAAAGAGAAAGACAAATGCCAGATGACTTTACTTATATGTGGAATCAAAAAAACAAAATAAATGAACAAGCAGAACATAAATGGACATAGATACATAGATAGAGAGAACATTTTGATAGTTGCCAGATGGGAGGGTTATTGAGGGGATGGGTGAAAAAAGTGAAGGGATTAACAAGTACAAATTGTTAGTTACAATAGCCATGGGAATATAAAGTACAGCATAGGGAATATCCTCAATAATATTGTAATAACTATATGGTGGAAAATAAACAAACGGGACTACATCAAAATAAAAAGCTTCTGCAAGCAAAAGAAACCATTAACAAAACAATAAGAAAGCCCACTGCATGGGAGAACATATTTGCCAATGTTATCTCTGATAAGGGTTTAATCTCCAACATTTACAGAGAACTCATACAACTTAACAAAGGAAGATAAACAACCCAATCAAAAAATGGGCAACTGTCCTAAATAGATACTTTTTGAAAGACAACATACAGAAGGCCAAGAGACATATGAAAACATGCTCAAAGTTACTAATCATCTGAGAGATGCAAATCAAAACGACAATGAAGTACCATCTCACACCTGTCAGAAGGGCTATCATCAATAAATCAGCAAATGACAGGATGCAGAGAAAAAGAAACCCTCGTGAACTGCTGGTGGGAATGCAGATTGGTGCAGCCACTATGAGAACAGTATGGAGTTTCCTCAAAAAACTAAAAATGGAACTCCCATTGGACCCAGTGATCCCACTTCTAGGAATATATCCCAAGAAACTAGAAACACCAATAAGAAAGGATATATGCACCCCTATGTTCATAGCATCACAATTTACAATAGCCAAGATTTGGAAACAGCCTAAGTGCCCATCAGCAGATGAGTGGATTAAAAAACTGTGGTACATCTACACAAGGGAATACTACGTTGATGTAAAAAGGAAGGAACTCCTACCATTTGCAACAGCATGGATGGACCTGGAGAACATTATGCTAAGCAAAATAAGTCAGTCAGAGAAATATAAATATTACATGATCTCACTCAGGTGTGGAATGTAATGAACAACATAAACTGATGAACAAAGACAGATCCAGAGACAGAGAAGCATCGATCAGACCATCAAACCTCAGAGGGAAGGTAGGGGAAGATGGGGAAAAGAGGGAGAAATCAACCAAAGGACTTGTATGGATGCATATAAGCATAACCGAAGGACACAGACACCAGGGGGATGAGGGCATGAGTGGGGGGTGGGGGGACAAAAGGGGGATAAGGACACATATGTAATACCTTAGTCAATAAATAAAATAAAATAAAATAATAAAATAAAATCCTATCTAATAAAAGAGAAACATGGTAATTAGCTGTACATCCGCTACCCTTCCCATTGGCTAATCAGGGCGATATGCAAATTAACACTTGGAGTGCGGGAAACGAGTTAAGTCGGCTCGCGTGAATTGCGCGTACTCCGCGGGAGCTGTCTTTAACTTGGTTCATATAGATTTGCGGTGGAGTGCGGGAAACGTGTAAACTCGGGCCGATTGTAACTGCGTATTACCAAATATTTGTTTGTAATCCACCCTTTTGGTGGATGGAACAAAACCAAAAGACAGAGCCATCTTATATTTTGGCGGGAAATTCACCCGCACTCCAAGTGTTAACAGCCAGCCAAGATGGCGGCCAGCAGCCAGGCAGCTAGAAGCGAACAGGAGGCTTGCTTGCTTCAGTGACGGAGGACTCCAACGTTCCCCGCCTGCCGCTGCGGCCTCTGAGCTTGCAGTTTGAAACATTGTTACAAATATAGAAGCTAAACAAAACCCCAGAAACCTGCTTTCAGCCAGCCAGGATCTCAGAACTGGAGTTGAAACAGTGTATCGATTATACAACCCAAACAAACCAGATACCTGCTTTCAGCAGCCGAGGCCTCAGAGCTGGAGCCAAGCCTCAGAGCTAAAGCTGGCCCAGAATAAAAAAGAAAAAAAAAAAAAAAAAAAGGAGCAGTTGGGAGCTTCGGTCACCCGCCAGTCTGAAAACAGCCCTCAGCCCCTCACCCAGACTGGCCAGGCACCCCAGTGGGGACCCCCACCCTGAAGGGTGTGTGACCAGCTGCAAACAGCCATCATCCCCTCACCCAGGCTGGCCAGGCACCCCAGTGGGGACCCCCACCCTGATTCAGGACACCCTTCAGGGCAAACCAGCCGGCCCCCACCCGTGCACCAGGCCTCTATCCTATATAGTAAAAGGGTAATATGCCTCCCAGCACCGGGATCAGCGGAGCCGCAAGGCCTCCCGGCACCGGGATCAGCGTGACAGGGACAGGGCCCAAACCCCGATAGCCCTGCAGCTCTGTGTGTGACAGGGGGCGGGGCCACAACCTCCCTATCCGCCCTGCTCTGTTCGTGACAGGGGAAGGCACCCCAACCCTCTGATCAGTCCTGCTCTGTGCCTGATAGGGGGGAGCTCTCCAACCCTCCTGATTGGCTCTGCTCTGTGTGTGACAGGGGAAGGCGCTCCTAATCATCTCCTCATGAGCCCTGCTCTGTGTGTGACCAGGTAGAGCCATAAACTTCCCATCGGCTCTGCTCTGAGTTGTGACAGGGTGCGGCACC
>NW_005871119.1:3712080-3730318 GCF_000147115.1 Myotis lucifugus | reverse complement strand
CTCTGTGCATGACAGGGGGGTGGCGCCCCAACTCCCCAATCGGCCCTGCTCTGAGCCCGACCAGGGGCTGCACCTAGGGATTGGGCCTGCCCTCTGCCACCTGGGAGCAGGCCTAAGCCAGCAGGTCGTTATCTCCCGAGGGGTCCCAGACTGCGAGAGGTCACAGGCCAGGCTGAGGGACCCCCCCCTCCCCCCCGAGTGCACAAATTTTTGTGCATCGGGCCTCTAGTAAAATAATAAAAAAATTACTATATGGTGTCAGATGGATGGTAGACTTACCAAGGTGATCACTTCATACGTTATATAAATGTTTAATCAGGGAGTTGTATACCTGAAACTAATATATTATTATACATCAACTTTAATTTTAAAATAAATAATATAAGGTCTTTGGCTGACTACTATCAACCAAAGACCTTGTATGCATATATGCATAACCCATGGACACAGACAATAGGGAGCTGAAGGCCTGGGGTGGAGGGGCAGGGGCAGGCTGGAGGGGGTCAATGGGGGAAAAAGAAAGACATATGTAATGCTTTCAACAATAAAGAAGTATAAAAAAAACAATAAAAGTAAATAATAAAAAAGAACCATAAACAGAATCCATACTAGGTCCTAGAGAGTTAGGAAGGGGAACAAGAAAAAATATTAAAGAAACAGAAGACTTGACTTTCCCTTTTCCTCCCATGACCCTAAAATGAGTTTACCTGTCATTCAGAGAAAACAAATGAAAGGGCTAAAGGACAGGGTTATTTACAAGAACAAATCAATATAAAACCCACTGAATTTTGTAGAGCTAAGGGACATAGGGCAGAGGTCATATGACGGGAAATTACAGAGACTTACTCCCTGCCCTTGCAGGTCTCCAAAACTTCCTCACAAAAATGAATACAGTAAACCAGATGAGGGCATCAGCAAGAATCCTAAAGAGGATGAGTGATCAGCTGAATTTTGAAAAATCTGTGGGTTGGGGAAGAGATACAAATTATCAGAATATTGCTGACACACCTTTCTTCATTCACAGGCATGTGTCCAGTCTTAATCACATAAATTTGAACGAATGAGTTTTAGAGAAACTGGAAATATCCAAAAGATGTTAAAATGTGTCCTGTAGATAGGATATCAGTATTAGAAGCAGATTAAATGGATCTGCTTCATTTCACATAGAAAATATATGAGCATTGTTTAAATTCTTCTTCCGAAGTATTTCAAGTGTTTTAGGAGAAAATTAAGTCATTGTTCTCAGTAAGGATAAAAGATCAAAATTGGAACAGAGATGATACAGAAAAGAAAGAATCTATGACTTTCAAGATAATAAGATATCAGGTCAAGAACTAACTTCTATTTCTAGATATCTATCAAGAGTCAACCATGATGAAATTATGGGTGATTTCCACTTTCTTCTTTGCACTTTTCTGGATTATCTAATAATTTCAAAAGACAAAAAGTGAAAAGTGAAGTAACATGGTTCAGACCATCAGTTGTCTGAAAAGGAGATTGGAAAAGATGTGGACGTCCCTCTGAGTCTTTTATTCTGTATAAAAAAGCCCTTCCACAAATTAGGTTCTGTGCAAATAATTTTTGATAGAACACTGGTTATTCTTATTACAATATCTAAGAATATTAATATGTTCAATCAGTTCTTCAACGCATAAGTATTAATTATTAAGTGATGTTCAATCGCTTGATGTTTATTTAACTTAACATTATGGATGGTATAGAACAGTGATGGCGAACCTATGACACGCGTGTCAGAGGTAACACACGAACTCATTTTTTTGGTTGATTTTTCTTTGTTAAATGGCATTTAAATATATAAAATAAATATCAAAAATATAAGTCTTTGTTTTACTATGGTTGCAAATATCAAAAAATTTCTATATGTGACACAGCACCAGAGTTAAGTTAGGGTTTTTCAAAATGCTGACACGCTGAACTCAAAAGGTCCACCATCACTGGTATAGAAGGTGGGGAGCAGTAGGTTCTTCCTTCAAAATAAAAATATTCAAAAGAAAATGTCTACTTAATTGAAAAAAACAACAACATGGCCCTAATCATTTTAGAAAAACAAGAAGAAAATATCCCACCTACTCACTTCCCAGGTCTTTAAATAATTTCCTTTATGGTGACACAAGCATGGCAATGGACATACAGGAATAGACTCTAAACAATGACCATGTTCTGCTTAATTATATAGCAGAACTATGAAAATTGATCAGTAAAGTTACAAAGGAACATTAATAAAATAATTCTTCTACAAATAGCAATAAGCCACATAAAAACTGGACAAAATCCAATCAGAGTAATATAAAACATTTCTTGCTAAGACAATGACACACAGAGAACACATCTATGTATCTGATCAATTTTCAGCCTGGTTTCCAAAGATAAAAGTATCCATACAAATCATTGTTAAATCAACTTTAATTACCAATTGATTTAAACCAAATTAGGCCGTAAGCCACAGAAGGCTCCCTGGTTTCTTAGCGCTAACAGGAATATGAACTAAACTAGAGGCCTAGTGCACAAATTCATGCACGGGTGGGATCTGGCCAGCACAGACCCTATGGGGGTGGATCGGGGCAGGGCCGGCTGGGGGGAGGGGCCACAGGCAATTGGCCGGCAGGCCCCACCACTGATTGGTGTGGGGGGCAATCGGGGGCAGAGCTGGCTGGGGGGAGGTGCCACAGGCCAATTGGGATGGTGGGGTCAGATGTGGGGAGGGGCTGTGGGCGGTGGGCCGACTGGCCCCACCCCAGAATGGGGTGGGAAGGGACCTATCAGGGGCCAGCAGCCTGCAGGAGGGACCATGGGTGGTTGGCCAGCCGGCCTTGCCCCTGATCAGAGTGGTGGGGGGGCCTATCAGGAGTGGAGCTGGCTGGGGGGAGGTGCCGTGCGCCAATCAGGGTGTTGGGGGCCCATCGGGGGTGGGGCTCACTGGGGGAGGAGCTGCAGGAGGTTGGCTGGCTGGCCCCAACCCCTATTGGGGTGGGGGGTATGATCAGGGGCGGGGCCGGCTGGGGAGTGGGAAGGGCCACGGGGTGGGGGTTGGCCACCATCCTGCCCTCAATTGGGGTGGGAGAGGCTGATAAGGGGCTGGGCCTGCTGGGGGGAGGGGCCGTGGGAGGTTGGCTGGCCAATCTCCCCCCTCCCCCCTCATCAGGCCAGTTCGCTGACCGCAGTGAGTGTTATAGCAAGGGGTCGTTCCAGTTGTTCCGGCGTTCAGGTGGCTGGCTTTTTATATATATAGATAACCTGAGTCATTTCTCTAATTCTCTGTTTTGCTTATTTAGCTCAAGTTTCCTAAACTTAATTCAGAGAACTGAATTCAGAGGACCAGCCTGAGGAAATGCTACTTTAATGCCATCCTGTTCATGGTACTAAAGGGCAAAGATACTGGAAGTCAATGATGAAAAGCTAATAAAATGCTTTAGATAACAAAGAAGAAAACCCATCTGTGAAATCAGAGCCTCTCAACTTGGCAGCAAATTTGATTATCCTGAGAAGTCTTTTTTAAAGTATCAGACCAATTAAATCAGAATCTTTAGAAATTAAGCCTATGTTTTTTTTTTTAATTCACCAGATCCATGGTCGGCAAACCATGGCTCACGAGCCACAGTTTGCCGACCACTGCACCAGATGATTCTAATAGGTAGAAAGGATTAAAAAGCATCAAGCAAACAATATTATTCAGGTTGAATGTATACAAGACAGACAATTGTGTTCCAAACAAGAGTCAGCTCCAAGGGTAATTAGAACATAAATATGATCATTTTTGTAACTCTAGGATACAAAGATGACTATTTATAGTAGCCAAAGCACCAAGAAATTATCTGAGGTGTTTATTACTGAGATATTAAAAGAAACTAAAGCAAAAATCCTCCTTGGTGCCCTTACTCTTCAAAGGCCATGAGAGCAAATAGCTAATACCATCAAGCAGTGGAGCAATGAAAAGTGTTTCCAGAATATGTCTGTTGTTATTTGGATGTTGTCACCAACTTTAAAGTAAAAAGCTTGGAAATCTATATATATATAAGGCTGTGACCAACCATCCATCCATCCTACCAACCAACCAGCCGGTACATATGACGCACACTAGCAATTTAAAAATAAACGTTGACTCACGCATGCACAATACATATAAAGCTCTCGCTGGCACCAATCACACACATGTGTTTCGATCTGTCATTGTTGATCGCGAATTTGGTTGACACTTCTATTATAGAGAATGGGTGAATAGCAATATTAAAATATTTCTTCTAATTAATTTCTTTTCAATGTGCACAAATCATGCACCAGGCCACTAATAACTATATAAGCATTTTTTAAGGCATTCATCCAAATTTGAGTCACACAAAAAACCCTAAGTTCATTTGCTAAGACTTATTTTTTAGTCTGAATAACTTGGAGGAAAACTTCAGTGATCTTGAATTTTCACAAAAATGTTTCTCAACTTTCTGATTACCCTCACAGTCACCAAACTGAGACTGAGTCAACAATAAGAAACTGAAATTGACCACTCTGGATGGAGATAGAAAATATATATTTCAGATAAACAAGAAGGTTTAAAGAATAACAAATACCTGTATACCCACTACATACCTTAAGAAATAAAACATGAAAAATATAATTAAAGTCTTCTTTATTCTTCCTCTCTTATCATTTTTCTCAACCCCACCAGCCCTCTCCAAATGAATGGAGCTGTCCTAAATATGTTGTTTATTATTTCCATGAATATTTCTATAATTTAACCATATAGATATAAATCTCCAAACAATTTATAGTATAGTTTCTTTTATGTTAAAATTCTATAAAAATGGTATGGTAATATAGGAGTCTTTCTCACACATACATTTGTGTTTTTTTCAATACTGTGTACATAGTTTATCCATGATTATATACATAATTCATTTTAACTGCTGGTTAGCAGTTAGATCATACCACAATTTGTCACACTACAAACATACTGAAATTTATTTTCTCATACATAACTTTTGAATAGTGGCAGGAGTTTCTCCAGACAGTGCTTCTCGACTTTAATGTGCATATATATAACTTGGAGATCTTATTACTTTATCCCTTATTAATTTAAAAGCAGACAATTTTATGATGTAAAGCAAGACTGTAATAATTATAATAATCAAGGATATTTTTTTAAAAGTCAGAATCACCTAATATCGCTTTGGCCTTTAAAATATCATTACTATAACCATCAAATGTTTAATTGTAATAAATGTAATTTCTTGGTAAATCTTCTGAGAATAAAACACTACAAAATGTATTCTAAGTCACCTAATGAGTCAACTACTAAATAGATGGATAGCTATAAGCAAGTTATAGGCCAGGGAACACCTCCCCAAAATGATGGCTTTGTTTTTGAATAGTTATTCTAAATCCCAACTCTCTTCTACCAGAAATAAAATAGTTGAGCCAGTCCTCTATTTCTACTTTGTGAGTATAAAGGCATGCCACTTGCATTAAGAGAAAGCTTAGTCTTCAGTTCTTTACAGTGTGTTAGGTAACGGGTAGTGTGGAGAAATGACAGATTAAATGGTGGTTGTATTTTTAATTTTTAATCACTTCAATAATGGTGTACCAACTTATATTTCCACCAAAATTGCATTCTAATTTTAATATGTAGTTATAACTATAAAATAGCTAAGTACTGGGATATAAATAACAAGATGACTACATTTAAAAAAAATAAGTTATGTTAAACATGACCTGTCTCTTTCCTTTATCATTTAACTATCTGTATGTATATAGCTTTATTTTTTCCTTATATCCCCTGACTTATACATTCTACTTTCTCCTCTGAATTCACTCCAATTTTCCTTATATATCTAATCTCCTTCCTATGATGGAAGAGGAAAACAAGGTAATTTACTTTTTCCTTTAAACCCTATCTTTTCTAACCATCAAATGTATCTCTGGTTTCTGTAGCAGTTGTATTAAATTCTCTTTTGGTGCTTTGAATATCAAAGACATCATTTTTTTCTCATGAAATGACATCTTGAATAATCCATTTTCTTTCAACCTTGCAACATATTATTTCCCTACAGGGTGTGACTGCTTGTCATCTTTAAAGTAACCATACTATTCAAACATTGTTTATTATGATAAATCCAATGTCTTTGAACTAAACTCTTTTTATTTTATACTAGAGGCCCGGTGCATGAAATTCATGCACGGGGGGCGGGGGGAGCCTCAGCCCAGCCTGCACCCTCTACTGCAATCCGGGACCCCTCGGGGGATGTCCAACTGCCGATTTAGGCCCGATCCCGCAGGGATCCCTGCAGGATTGGGCCTAAACTGGCAGTCGGATATCCCTCTCGCAATCCAGGACCGCTGGCTCCTAACCGCTGACCTGCCTGCCTGATCGCCCCTAACCACTCTGCCTGCCTACCTGATGCCCCTAACTGCTCACCTGCCTGCCTGATTGCCCCTTACCAACTCTGCCTCAGCCCCTGCCTCTGCAGCTTTATCTGGAAGGACGTCCAAAATGACGTCCAGAAGGTTGTTTGGCTGTGCAGTCTAATTAGCATATTATGCTTTTATTATTATTGATACTGGAAACTGACTAATATCTATGCTTTCATTAAAACAAGGAAGGATGTGCATTTCAATGTGCATTAATGGGTTTCTAAAAATATATTTTATATAAACAAGTTAAATTTCCTTTGAAAACAGAGTAGTTTTTCCTGAAGAAAAATAAGCTTTTTATTGCTATCTCAGATTTTGGATAACTGTATTTTAGGTTCTTGCATGGCTTCCCTTAGCATATGACATGATAAGATTAGTTTTCCTATAAGAGTTATATTTTTATTATAAAATTATAAATGTTGAATACATTGTGATATTGTATGGTAATATAATAAATGTTATATTTATTATATCAGTCATCCCCACTGATAACTTTCAGTAAAAACCTCCTATATACAAGATTACAATGGGAGTTCCAGATTTGTATCTCCAGAAAACTGACGCCCCATAAGTAAAATGTTCTTCTCTTGAACCTGGTGATGTGAATGGTTGCCCTCCCATGTCTACTCTTCCAAAACAATAAGAGTAATGCTATCCTCCATCCTCAAAGAAAATGTGGCAAATGACTTGGAAGATATTTCTTTCAGAAGTGGTGATAGATCTTTTTTGGTTCGTCCATTCCTGAGCTATTCAATATGGTAGCCACATTATATAAAAATGTGGTTACTTAACACTTGGAATTAGGCTAGTCTAAATCAAACTGTGCTGTCAATGTAAAATACACACTGATTTCAAGAATCACCATAAAAAATACAAACAATATTGATTACATGTTGAAATATATATTTCAAAGTATAATTTCAACATGTAGTCTATACACAGGGTTGGACAAAAGCAGGTTTACAGTTGTGAGAACACAATACAGTTTATTCTTGTATTATTATTTATTAATTATTGTATTATTTTCATACGAACATCTATAAACCTTTCTTCCTACCCTGTACTAGGTTAAATAATAAATTATGAAAATTAATTTTGTCTCAATAGATCCAGAGACATATAATCATGGAACAGACTTTCGAACCTCAGAGGGAAGGTAGGGGAGGGTGGATGGGTGGGAAGAGATCAACCAAAGAACTTGTATGTATGTATGTGTGTGTGTGTGTGTGTGTGTGTGTGTATATATATATTCATCCCATGGACACAGACAATAGGGTGCTGAAAGCCTGGGGTGGGGGGCAGGGTCGGGCTAGAAGAGGTGGGGGGGAGGGGACATATGTAATACTTTTAACAATAAATATTTTTTAAAAAAATATTTTTATTGATTTCAGAGAGAAGAAGGGAGAGTGAGAGATAGGAACATCAATGATGAGAGAGAATCATTGATCAGCCGCCTTCTGCAAGCCCCCACACTGGGGATCGAGCCAGCAACCCTGGTATATGCCCTGACCTGGAATCAAACCATGACCTCCTGGTTCATAGGTCGATGCTCAACCATTGAACCATGCTGGTCGGGCAATAAAGATTTTTTTAAATAATAATAAAAGAGCCATAGAAGAAAACAAAATTAATTTCATTTCAATTCTTAAAACCTTTTTAAATATAACTACTAGAAAATTTTAAATTATGTTGTGGCTCCCATTATACTGCTATTGAACAACACTGGTCTATTCTCTCTCTTGTAAACAATTGTAAGTGTAAAGCATATGACTGAAGTTACAATGACACAGGATAAATTTAATAGGTCAACAAAAGGATTAAATATGTGATGTCAAACCTATAACTGGATATTAACTAGACCTTGTGGCGATCGCTTTGCAAAACAGTCAGACCACATTTTATTATGCTTCACAGATGTTGCATTTTTTACAAATTAAAGGCAAGACACTCCACCAGCAAAGAGATTATGACTCACTTAATTGTGATACTGGCTTCACTGTGGTGGTCTGGAAACAAACCACAGTATCTTCAAAGTATGTCTACATACACAAATTGTATACCTAAAACTAATATCATGTTATAGCATAATTATATTTCAATAACAAAAAAATATAACAAAAGAATTAACCATTCACACGAAGAATATTTGTGTTTTGAAGGCTAGAATAAGCTATCCAGAGTCCAAAAATACCTAGAATACCTTAATAATTATATTTATTCTGCAGTGCTTTGAATAACAAGTTTTGCTTGTATTGGTGAGCCTAAGCCACTCCAGATTCTAAAATTTCATCTGAATAATCAAAGAGAGACTTTATTATATTTAGTCTAATCTTATCATTGAGAATTATATTACAGAATAACTCATTTAAGGTAAATAACTCATGTAGGCAACTTACACTAAATTAGCCACATTGTTCAAAAATTCAGAATCATTTCATTCCCTGAATTTCTGAACAAACAAATAGATTACATTTAGGGGAAAGAGAGAATGTGAAGTGATTAAGATGAAAGTGGAGCATTTTCTTCATAGATAGATGACTAGTGAGCTGGCTATGAACTATAGATAAAATTGCTAGATATATGTGGAACTCATTATGCTAATTTGGCTATAAATGAGATATAAACCAAGGCACATCAAAAGATTACTTAGGTTAAAAATGCTGGAATATCTCATAAGAAATTTTTAAGTTCACAGACTTGAAACTTGAATTTGATATGAATTGCCCAATGCAAATGCGCACATTTCATTAGGTGGCCATTGAATTATGCAATTGGGTAGGGTGGAAAAGTTGGGAAGCAAACAGACAGGAAAGCTGTCTAGAAGGATGTTAACTATAACAGTAAAAAAGGTAGATCCAAAAATGCTAGTCATTTGCTATGTTTTTTTCTCTCAATTTTTGTATCCATTGCACTTCAGTATCCAAGACACTTGCAATCTTGTTAGTCAGTATTCCTGAACTACTAAATTTTATGAACACAGTTCTGAGAAAATTCTGTTGCTGTTTTTTTCAGTTCAGAATGTTATCTATCTAACCTTAAGCCTCCTTGGGTTAATCTCTTACTGTTTTCACAATATATGATTTTTTCTAAGCTTAATGTGACTTAAGCATATTTTCCACAAGTCTGGGACAAAGAAGATTACTGTCTGAACTGCATCCCTATGGGGACATAATTTAAGTTAAACCTTTTCCTCTAATAAGTACTCTCCTTAACTGAATGAATGGCATTTTCTGGTAAGCAATTTTTCTCCATATTCTTTTAGATACCATGTAAAAGTTTTGATCTATAAGAGCTATCCTACTACCTTACTCAGAAATAATCCTCAAAGCCAATGCAGTTTTCAGCTGCAAAAGTGATGCAGAACTACACAAGACCATTGGAAGTTAAGTGCTTACATAAGTTTCTACTACCATGTGTTAACTATTGTGCTGAACACATTCAAATATGCCCATAACTGTCCTGTGAATACAGTCATCTGATTTGTCAACTGGAACCTCATTCTCTATTTGAGAAAGTCTCCTGTGAGAAATTTCATTGTCCTAAATCCTGTACACTTTAATTCTCATAGTAAACTGTTGCTTCTACTTCTGCTGAACTCTTGATATCACAGTCTCAACTCTTGCAGATGCTTGCTTCTCCTCATTCTATACAGAGGTTCTTTCCTTGATCTCCCCTACTCACAGCATTGCATTACATGGATAATGCAATGCTGTGAGCTGTTACATTGCCAACAACTAAATATTGTAAATTAGATGTCTACGGTCTTTAAAGTTCTTGGCTATATGCAACCAGGGCATTTTTCTATCCTCCACAAAATCCAGCCTCTCATCTATGTTATCTGACCTTTCCTCTAATTCCATCTTTGTCTTTCTTTCTGGTATTCCTCCTCTCACACCTATGTTCACTTCTTCGTGCATAACTCTTTAGTTCTCTCTTTGTATTACAGTCTCCTTCAGCTCTCACTCTCAAGGCCTCATCGTCCACATTTATGGAAGTTTACCAAGGCATTTTTCTTAAGAAGATGGTTCCCCAAATATGGCCATAATATTTCCTGAAATATATATTTAATTTAAAAAAATAAAGGAACTAAGCCTCAGCGGAGATAAATTTCACATCTCACATTATCTTGACAATGAATGTCATTTTACTCAAAATACCTTTGTCTTTTTAAAACACAATGGTGGTTTGTTTGTTTTTTAATTTAATAAACTATTATTTTAGAGCAATTGTAAGCACACAGAAAAATTGAGCAAAAAGTTCAAAGAGTTCCCATATACCTCTTATTCCTCACCCCCTTCCAACACAATCCCTCTCACTGTTGACACCCAGCACCACAGTGGTAAATTTGATATAATTGATGAACCAACCTACATTGACACATCAGAGTCACCAAAAGTCCATCATTTACATTAGGGTTTACACATGGTTTTGTATATTCTATGTGTCTGTACCATTTTTGCATTCCCACAAACAATGACTGAGAGTTCCTGTTGCTACACATTCTTATCAGCATTTGGTATTGTCAGAGTTTGGGATTTTGGCTATTCTAATATTTGTGTAGAGGTATCTCGCTGTTTAATTTGAAACTCCCTCAGGACATATGATGTTGAACATCATTTTATATGCTTAACTTACCATCTGTATATCTTTTTTGCTGAGGTGTTTGCACAGACAATGCTGATTTTTAAAATAAGACATTTATAACATCCATCATTTTGTATTGTCATTGACCCTGAGTTTAAAATAAAAAAGAAGCTACTCCAGTTTACTCCTTTTACAAATAAGACAATTGAGTCAGTATAGGTGAAAACTGAACCCATGAAGGTAGCTATAAATTTAGAGAGAGAAGCAGCAGGCTGAGGACTGAATCATTGAGAGGAAAGGAGAAGTCAAGGAAACATGTAGTAAAAACTGACCAGAGAGAAGGAAGTAGAATAAGAATAGAGTGTTGTAGGAGCCAAGGAAGGCTAGAGGTGATCGGATGTTTTGTTTGTTTATTTGCTCCAGGAAAGTGGTTTGCCAGCAGTAATATGCCTGTGTGTTGTCAAATAGTCCTTGGTCACTGGGAGGCAGCACGGCACAGTGGAAAAAGCATTAGACTGTCTCTGCCCCATAACCGGGGGATATAATTTTTAAAACTTTCTGGTCTGCTGTAATGTGTTCATCTGTAAAATGAGACTATGTTTATTCTAGCTTCCAAATTCTATGTTTTCTTTGCCACAGTATTTTCTCTTTTTCTTTGTCACAGTTTTTGATATCATCCTTTTTCATTTTTAATTTTAATCATTTATTTAGCATCTACCTCACTGTGCCCTATTAATTCTCTAATCATTGATCATTTAACTAAGATTTACAATGATTTTTTAAAAAAATATCTATTGGCAAAGCTATCTCTAGTCCACTGCTTTCAAAGGGAATTAACATCAAGAAAAAAAACAATCTTTACTCAAGTGAGAGTTTTACAACTTAAATTTACAAATGAACTGTCAAACATTTCTTATTCTCTTAGATACAAATAATGTAAATCAGTTAAGACATAATTACTCATAATTGTTACTATACTATAGTAGCTTCATTTATAAAATACTAGAGGCCCAGTGCACGAAATTCATGCACTCGGGGGTGGGGTCCCCAGTGTGGCCTGTGCCCTCTCACAGCGAATGATCTCCCCAAAGAGGTAGGCCCCGCCCACCCATCTGGGGCTCCTTGATGGATTGCCCCAAAGAAGTAGGCTGGAGCCGGGGTTCCTGCCCCCAGCATCACTGCACAGAGCCGCCAGGACCCGCCTCCACGCTGCGCACTCAGCGTCAAGTCCCTGCCCACCTGCGCGCGCCCGCTGCACACACTCTCCTGGTGATGGATTGTTACGGCGTGAGGGCGTGATGACCACAAAGGCTTTTATTAGTATAGATTACTTTTCCTCTGATTAAAAGGGACATCCAGTACTTTGCCTAAACAATTAAAATGTAAGTAGTTACATTATGCAGCCAAACATGTGAAAGCTAAAATTAATAAACCATATAATACCAAAGGAAACCAGTAATGTGAAATGGACTGGGGAGAAAATAAGTGAAAAAAGATTTAAACCTAAAGCTTATCTGAAATATTGAAGTGTCCAGTCGGGTTGTTTCCAATCCAGAAGCAAAATATAAGTCAGCCCAGCCTAACAACAAGATGATATAGTGGGGAGGCAATCTCACATTTATTGTCCCTCAGAGAGTAGAGATGTACTTGAGAATACTTTTTTCTGGGATAATTCTTAACTTTATATAATTGGTGAAGATATAATCATTTGACTTGAACTCTGTGTAAGGGGGCCTTGGGAAACAAGCAAATAAACCTGGCAAAAGTCCACATAGACACAACACACCCTATGCCCACTATCCTGTTCTACCTGCATCATTTAAGGTTTCAGAAGATAAACATCTGTCGCTTATAAGAAAGTAAAAAACAAACCTGGAAATAATGAGAAAAGACAAGATGGAGAGCTATTTCCAGTGTCTGAGATGTTTGTGAGATAAGGTACGATCTTATCTTCTTTCATTTCTGGAAATCCTGAATCCAATTAATTACTTTTTCAAACAACAACCTCACTTAAGACAATAGTACCAAATACTTAACTGTTCTTCCTACTTGTTAAGTCCTGCACTCATCCCTTAACCCTGTCATTCAGTTTTCAGTGAAACAATTCTTTGAAGGTCACTAATAAATGTCTAAATATTGTATTTATAAACATATTTCCATCCTTAAATTTTTTGATATATTTGGAATCACCCATTATAAGTTGGGTCCTGTCAGAAATTACAAGTAATACAGGTCGACAGAGCAAATCCATCTAAAGATGAAAATAGTACAGCTGGGACACCAAGCATGAACGAGGACATAAGCAAGCTGCATGACCAGGTAACCCAAACTTCCTTGCCACCTACCAAGGTTGCACTAGAACACCATTCTCAGCTCACACCAATGGTTATATGGACATTCTTATATGAACAATTAAAGAAGGAGGAAAAAACCTGAGCTTTTATGAATAGGTTTATAAATAGGTTGGCTGGATCAGCAGGTTCCAGTTGAAAATGGAAAGCAGCTGCATGATAGCATCACTAAGGGTACCTTGAATAACTAGAGAGCAAAATTTTTTCAAAGTGTGAAGCTTTGAGCTGTGTACTATACAGGAGAGCTCTGAATTCTCCTTCTCTATCATCCACTATTTTAAGTCAATATTCTTAATTTTCATCCACTATTTTCAGTCAATATTCTTAATTTTAAGATAAAATTAAAACTGAATCAAGCTACTTATGTTTTTTAGAGCTACAGGGCAGGAGTGAAAGCAGGCCTAAGGGAAATTCCACAAAAAGATTGGAATTATATCTGAACTCTTCCTGTTCCACAAACAGATTGGAATTATATCTGAACTCTTCCTGTATCTCATCTCCGTTTCTTTCTGAATGTATGATTTTCTCTCTCTCTCTCTTTTTCTGCTTCTCTACTAGAAATGGTTTGTGGAAAACTGACTATCTCTCTCAAGGTTGTTTTTAATATATTTTTATTTATTTCAGAGAGGAAGGGAGGAGATAGATAGAAACATCAATGATGAGAAAAAACCATTGATTGGTTACCTCTTGCACACCCCCTACTGGGGATCCAGCCCGCAACCCAGGCATGTGCCCTTCACTGGAATTGAACCCTGGACCCTTCAGTCTTCAAGCCAACGCTCTATCCACTAAGCCAAACCGGCTACGGCTATCTCTCAAGGTTTTATATGTATATATAAAGGTATGCCATGATCCGACATGAGAGAGACTGAATTTTTAAAATTTGGTGTAAATACGGATTTCCATTCTAAAAACAAAACAAAACAAAAAAACCCTCTAACTGACCCAGCTTAACTCATATTCCAATTTTGGGTCCAAATTGTGTAAAATAGAGTCATCTTACTCAAAATGGTTGCTCAAGGATCAGCCTTGACTTTGACAGAAAACTAGGTCACTATGAACTGAACATTCATTCTCTCAGTTATCCTTCTCTTTTATCTGCTATATAGTTCTATCACCACAAACTATTCCATTCTTCTTTCAAAATTACTTTCATCTACTTATATCTCCAGTCCACCATTTACTGTTTGCTGAAATGATAATTCAGGAAAAGGATATTTTATTATAGTTAAGTCTGCATTCTTTAACTACTGGTGAGGATAAACTTTTTCCCCATGTTATAGATAACTAGAGGCCTGGTGCACAAAATTCGTGCAGTGGGGTGGGGGTGTCTCTCAGCCCAGCCTGCACCCTCTCCAATCTGGGACCCCTCAAGGGATGTCCGACTGCCGGTTTAGGTCCGATCCCTCTCACAATCCAGGATTGCTGACTCCCAACCACTCACCTGCCTGCCTGATTGCCCCTAACCGCTTCTGCCTGCCATCCTGATCACCCCAAAACCACTCCCCTGCTGGTCCTATCACCTCCAATTGCCCTCGCCTGCCAGCCCAGTCCCCCCCAACTGCCCTCCCCTGCCGGCCCAGTCCCCCCCAACTGCCCTCCCCTGCCGGCCTGGTCCCTCCAACTGCCCTCCCTCCCCTGCTGGTTTGTTCACCCACAACTGCCCTCCCCTGCTGGCCTGATTGCCCACAGCTGCCCTCCCCTGCCGGCCATGGTGGCCATCTTGTGGGAGGGTGTGATGGTCAATTTGCATATGACTTCTTTATTATATAGGAGGATTAGTATTTCTGCTTCATTGGTTTGTATTATGGACTGAATTGTGCTCCTCCCTCTCAAATTCATATGTTGAAATGCTGACCCCCAATGTGACTATATTTAGGAATAGGAGACTTTCAAGAGGAAATTAAAGTTAAATGAGGTCATTAGGGTGGAGCTCTGATCTAAGAGAACTGGTGGTCTTACAAGAAGAGGAAGAAACATCAGGAATGCTTGTGTACATTGGAAAGGGCATGTGAGGTTTTCTGAAAATCAAGGAGGTTTCAGAAGACACCAAACCTGTCAACACCTCATCTTAGACTTCTAACCTCCAGAACTGTGAGAAAATAAATTTCTGTTAAGCCATCCAATTTGTGGTATTTTGTTACAGTTTGCCTAGCTGATACAGTTTGCCTCTGTTCATTATCCATTTTTCTTTTATTTTCTTCTGAAAAGAAACAAGCTCTCTAAACATTAGGCTATTAGCCTTTTGTATAAGATAAGTATTTTACAAATATTTTTAATTTACAAATATTGTTCCCAATTCATTTTCCTCCTCACCTTTTTTTACAATATATTTTTTACTGATTTCAGAGAGGAAGGGAGAGGGAGAGAGAAGATAGAAACATCAATGATGAGAATCATTAATTGGCTGCCTCCTGCACACCCCACAGTGAGGATGGAGCCCGCAACCCCCGCATGTGCCCTCATCAGAATCCAACCATGACCTCCAGGTTCATAGGTCAAGGCCAGGCTGGCCAGGGCCCCCCTTTTGTTTTGATGTGTATACTGAATTTTTTTTAGTCTAGTCAAAACTTTCATACCTTTCCTACGGTTGCTTCATTTGAAACTGTGCTTAGAAAGTCCTTCCTATTCCCAGAATGATATTTATATTCACCTATATTTTATTCCAATTTTTATGTCTCCTCTGAATTTTATTTTCATTATATGATGTAAGATAGAACAATTCTTTTTTCATATAGCTAACCAATTATCCCTGTATCCCTTATTCATCTTCCCATTTATTTGAAATGTTATCATTTCCTAAATACTTACATGCATTTAAAACTTCTGCTGCTTTTTACTTATGGCGTCCGTTAATTCAATAATTCACTTTGGAGATTATTTTTCTATACTTATTAGGAAAAATGAATTTTCCATCAAGTTCAAGAAACATTATTTTCTCTCAGGTTATTAAAAATACGGGGGAAGTTTTTCACGGTTTTAAATTAGAATACTATCATATAATTGTTTTTAAGTAATGACAAACATCAAAATAAACACTGACAAAATTAACCAAATGATAAGCCAATAAAGGAGAAGGGAGTACCACCTGGTTTAGTTGCATTATCTTACTAGGAAAGAAAAGTAGTACAGAAGAAACTACTTGAGGATGGGCAGTAGGCTTTTTCAGGCTCCTTTTGTGAGAATAGTTGTCCTTAAAAAAAAAAACAATTAAAAAAAATTTTTTTTTCTCCTCCGGGACAGGAGGACTAGATGTTTTTACGTACTGAGTGGTAAGAAGAAAACCTACCGAATGGTGATCAGTGGGCTGAGAGTTGTGTTGTTCTCTCGAGAAAAGGGGATAAACAAGATCTAAGTCGTTCAGGCCGGCAGTGTCCACGTGGCGCGCACGGGGGTGCAGCCCAGCCCGCTCAGGTCCGGTCCGCCCAGCCCGCTCAGGTCCGGTCCGCCTCTAAGGCTACGGTTCCAGGGCGCTCGGGAGAGCGCGAGCGGCTCGGCACCTGCCGCAGCTTCGGCTGCCCCTACCGTCAGCTGTCCGTCTGCTCCTCTCGGCTTTGCATGTGCAAGCCCTTGACCACATTGCAAACGGGAATCGTCTTATCAACGTGGCTTTTGAGACGATGAAAATGAGATTCGAGGACTCGCACTCCCAAAATCACAGTGCAAAGCGCAGTCCCTGCCCACGGCCACCCCTCGCGCACCGCGGCTAAGCAGGTGTGCCTGGGCCGGCGAAGTCGGAGAGGACGCGGCTGACAACCACAGACCCGCGATGGAGACACGGGGAAGAGCCGGGAGTTCCCGCCGGGCTGCGCGGGCCGCTCGGGAACTCCCTCCGAGGTTCGCCGGCGAGAGGCGGGCGCGGGCGGCGGGCCTCCCCGAGAGAAAGCCGGCTACGACTTTCGAGGGCCACGTGGTGAAGCTGTTAAACACTAGGACGAGCCCTTCAGGCAACACCGTGTAAGGAACATGCGGCAAAACTCTCCACTCAGCGCGGCTCCCGCTCTAGAAGCTCCCGCGCCGCCCAGCACTTCCCGGCAGCCTTTGCGCCGCGCACAGGGAAGCCCTGGCGCGCAGTGGCCGCTTCGGCCGCCGTCCGCTCCGAGTTGCTATGGTAACCCAGCCGCCATCACTATGTCGTTGCCACAAGCCTCTCGGTCTCGGATGTTCGTGGAACTGGTTCCCTGGGCGGACCGGAGCCGGGAAAACAATCTGGTCTCGGGCGGAGAAGTGCTGCCCATCCCCCGCCACCCGCTCTCCTCGGCGCAGGCCCAGACCTCGGCCCGCGAGGTGCACGTGAGCGGCGCCGCGGAGGTGTCTGCGAGTCCGGACCGGGCGCAGGTCGCCGTGCGGGTGAGCAGCACCAAGGAGGCGGCGGCCGAGGCCAAGAAGAGCGTCTGCCGCCGCCTGGACTACATCACGCAGAGCCTCCAGCAGCAGGGTCTGCAGGTGAGAGCTCTACGCGGAAGGAGGGGTCGGAAGCCGGGTCGCAGACAACAGATGGCAGAGCGTCTGGTCCCGATGGCGGCTGGAGCGGGGGTGGAGGGGCTTGAGCATCGGAGGCGGCTTTGTCGCAACGGGATCACAGGCGCCAGGACCTGGCAGCGTGAATCCTCAGCCCATCCCTCTTGAGGAAGGTGATTACTGGCTGCGGTGACTTCCAAAATGAGACCATGCTTATTGAGTATGTATATATATATATATATATATATATATATATATATGCTACATATATTTGGTCCACTGAAACGCATGCTGTGCATATGCCTCTTTCCTGCAGCGACTGCAACAAGCAGCAAGGATGCATCGGCCTCCGGCAGTGGCGGGAGGAAATCCGGTCTTCATGGTGACGGCGACGCCCTCATCATATCTCTGCTGCTGTC